>NW_019170465.1:442302-485518 GCF_001890805.1 Aspergillus glaucus CBS 516.65 | reverse complement strand
TGGAACCAACCATTCCAACCCCACATGCTCTATTCACACCACTCAAGGCTCACACACAGTCACACCTCCCCCTCCTGGCGGTACAACGCGCTGGCTAGGCATCTGGTTTGACCGGAGATTGAGCTTTAGCAAACACTGCAGGACCCTAGCTGCAAAGGCCAGACAGACAGCTGCTGGTATCAGATCACTAGCCAATACAGTCAGAGGGACTAGGGCACACCTACTGCAGCAGGCTACAATCACCTGTGTCATCTCAGTCCTTTGCTATGGGGCTGAGGCCTGGTGGCCGGGTTGAAACAGGCCCAGGCCCAGGAACCAGGGCTCTGTATCAAATCAAGTCGATTCCTCCCTCTCTCACCTTGACCGGGTACTCAGAGATGCTCTCCGAGGTACTCTCCCAGTATACCGGACCACCCCCATTCCAGCTCTCCATCGAGAAACTGCCATTCCCCTGATGGAGATCATCCTTGACCAGAAGCGCACTGCGGCCAGATTGCGTGCCTTCAGTTTAGACAATCGCCACCCAGTTTGCAGGCGCATATTCCGAGCGCGATCTTTTCCTGCAAACACACGCCTAACCCACAATCACCTGCCATGGCTGGAGGGGGTAGAACAGACTGGCCCTCTGTTATATCCCCCCTGGCAGGCGGAGGACCCCAAAACAATCCAAAATATTTGTTCCACCCGAGACAGGGCAGATGTGACCTTTCAACAGTGGGCTGATACATGCCCTCCACTCTCCATGTTCCTCTTTACTGATGGCAGTCGCTTGGGCAACTCAGACACTGCGGCTGGCGCCGGATGGTATGGATACTGGGGAGTGTGGAAGCAGGAATCCGCCTGTGGCCATCTCTCCCTGCCACATCATGAAGTCTTTGATGCAGAGGCCACCGCAGCACATGAAGGACTGAAGGCAGCCATCAATAGTGTCCAGGCCCCATATACACAGAACCTATACCTCCTTCTTGACAACCAGGAGGTGGCACGACAGCTGCAGGGCCTTCCTAGAGGCTCTAGCCAACAGACCATCCAGGCTGTTCAAGAAGCCATGGATGCCTGGCCCAACCGGTCTTCCCGGTGCCCGGCTATCCCACCCAGGCAAGTTCACGTCCACTGGATTCCTGGACATACTGGTATCGAAGGGAACGAGCAGGCAGATTTTCAAGCAAAAAGAGGAGCAAGGTCCACTCCACAGACCAACTCCCCTCCTGCAAGATACGCCTGGGCTCACTGGACATTGAAGGAAGAATTCTGGTGATGATTTCAATCTTTTTGGGCTGAGAACGCACCACAGCAATATCAGGACCTCTCAATAGGCCTGAATAAATGACCCCATGAACTATCTCTCCCCAGAGCCACCCTCGGCCGACTCCTTGCTGCCCAGTCTGGCCATGGAGACTTTGCCCAGTACCATGAGCGTTTTAGACATGAAGATACGAAGATAGAATGCTTATGTGGGAGCCAAAAACCCCCCCCACCACTTCTACTTCTGCCGGAAAGGCCACAAGGCATCCCCACATCCATGGGGAAACCAGCAGGTAGATGAGGTCCTGCGCTCTAAGTCAGGAACAAGAAACTTCCATGAATGGTTGCAGAGGTCTCACTTTTACCGCATGATATGCCCCGCGTACTAACCAACTCCACTTCAAAACTCTTCATGACTTTCCTCCTAACCCCCCTCCTTCCTTTTTTCGCCTCCCCCTTCCTCCACAGAATGTGTGCGCCGCTGAACGCGGCCCCAATAATCATAGGCGGGCTCCTATGGGAGAGCCTTTGCCAGTATGTATGATAAAATTAGCTTAGCTACTAGATAGGCGAGTCCGCTTCGCCCGTCGTATATTCCGCTCCGGGATCTCGGTGGGCACGTGACCAGCGCACGTGCCACTTTTCCGACGTAAAATAGAAACTACTACTACTACTACTACTACTACTACTACTGTCTACAGAGTACTCTGTACTAGATAGCAGTCTTGTCAGTCGATAGCAACATTTCAAGTACGGTGTAAAGATTCGCCAGTCCTTTTCTCCGAACGCGACCACACATGCTTCCTAGGGATATATATATCGTATCCCTTGCTTGTATATTGAATAGCAAGTTTCGAAATCGTGGTAGGAAAATACTCTCAAAATGAACGTTTCTCTCGGAGTATTCGACAATGTTATGATTTGTATCATTTATGTGTTTAGTCGTGCCTGTTGAGGTAGTAAGCCACAGATAAATCCATCTTATCTCACCCAAGACAGTAGCTTCTCGAACTCAGCCGTACGATGTATCTAGGGATAAAAAATAAAACCTTGAAGCTCTATCCGTACTTATCCGTACTGGTTAAAGGGATATACTCCCAGCCACTGCTCCTGAGTGGTTGGTGTCTGCTATTTGCTATCCAGCCCTAATTTCATACCTTTACAACCACTCCCCAGATCTCCTTACAGCACCATAAAACTTCACCAACCACCATGATACCGCTTTGGTACCTGCATTCATGATCTCAGATTGAGACACAGCCAGCACAGCTAGTATCAAGAGCTTCTTCAGACACCTGTTCCGTGGCTGGTTCGTGTTCCTTGCAGGTATAATCTGTATCGTATGCATGCACGTCCGGGTGGCCAAGGTTACGAGGACTGATGATGTCTGGATGTCTGAGGTTGATGCTATGTTTGTTTGTGATTGTTACGAGTATCAAGATTGAATTATTTATGATGTTGATGTGTTGAGGATAGAAGTGCGAAATAGAATATCCAACGTCATAATGCTATGAATTGTCGAGTGGTGTAGGCTTCTCAATGCATAGGAATTGCCACATGCAGGTACAGCTGCATTATTCTGTAACCTAACTGGAACTATACCATAAATATTGGATATTGCATTTATTGCCTCGTTTCCAGTCCGACGGTTGGCCCTGTCTCGGACAGTGATGCATTGACATATAAAGGCAATTTATCTTCTCCCATTTTCAGTTGTTTGTTTTGTTCTTCTGTTTCTGACGAAAGCAAACTTTCTCTTTTCTTCTCTCATTTTACTTGCTGTGCATATACTCGTTACTATAGCTATACTTAACCGAAAATGGGCTGGCTAACAAGCCTCTTCCTCCCCTGCGCCCAACCCCGAAAACCAACCAATGACTCCTCTACCATACGAAGCGACCCATTACACCATGATCCCCAGAAGCAACCAACATATATCGACTCCTCCGGCCTCCCCCAGAAGCCCCATCGAATCGCCAGAAAGCCCTCCCCGCAGGAGACAGCACCACCCTCCATCCGCATCGTCGAATACTCAAATTCGGAGCCTACACTGGAATGGGACGAAAAGGACCAATTGAATACTGGGTTCTCAGATGCGGCGTCGTTCCTCAGCGATGATCGGACGATCCTCATGCCTGAGCCTGACGAGGAGGCTGTTCTTGTGGAGATGAGGAAGATTGAGAAGGATTTGGCTGCGACGGCACCACCACCACAACCGGCTGTGACGACGCCTAGAAAAAATCCGAGGACGACGACAAGGACGTCTGCTTGCTTGGATATGATTCCTGGATATAGAAATTGCATCAAGGAAGCGATTAAGGAGGAACATGAGGCGGAGGAGTTAACTGACAGGATTGGAACTGCTGTGACTACATCACCGGAGCAGGAGACATCAAAGACAGAAGCCCCGAGCGAGGAAACATTAGCAAAAAAAAAGGAGCCACAAGAAAGCCAAGAATACCAAGAGCCGCAGCATCAACAACAGGAGCAAGAGCAGGAGCAAGTGCAAATCCAGGTACACGAGCCTGAACAGCAACCAGAGCCGGTATCAGCACCCGAGCCGTTGGAATACAGAAAGGAACAAGACCCCCACCACCTCTCCTACCTCTCCACCCGCCTAAGTCACCGTCGCTCTCTCATCGACATCTTCAATGCCATCCGCGCCAGCCAGCGCTCCAGCTTCCGACTCAACCTCGAGTTCTCTCCCAAGTTCTACTCTGGTCCCTTCAGCCCGTCCTCTCCGACATCTTCCACGACTGCCTTCTCCCCGCCCATGTCCCCTGTCTCGACTATCTCGCCTCTTTCGCCAACCCTCTCCGATGAGACGATTATGGTGGACTCAATCGAAACAGCATGTGCGGTGCAGATTGCCGGACGAAAGGAGCCGCAGGAGGTTGTGCACCAGGCAATCACACCTGATGAGAACATCTTCCAGTTTCGCTAAGAAGATTGGGATAAGGGCAATGTCGTATTCGTTTCTAATTTTTCGAGCGTTTGTGTGGAATGTGTATAGACCTGTTTCAGTGTCGGTTTTTTGGCCTTTCTAGTCTTTGCCTCTGGAGTGGAGGAGCGTGAGATGTTGGTTTATTATTTGCTCTTTTCAATTGGTTTCATTTTCCTGATTGAATAAAGTTAGTCTGGTTTGTATGTATGGAGATATCCGTTGTAGAAGAAGCAAGAAGGTATATAGATAATTCAACGAATTGTATAGACATCGGACCTATCTCGATGTTTTAGACAAGACAAGAGAAAAACCAATTTGTTAATATTTCAATAGCATGGCGAATGCTGGACTGAATGCACACGTGACCAGAAAGGGAAAGAAGGGATAGCAACTTCCCTTCTCGCAATCCTTTTCCACCAAAAGATTTGTTCGAAAGCTCTACTTGGCCTTGACAATGAGGGAGACCTTCATCTATCAGCCAAACCACCTGTTTTATACCCAGGAGCCATTGTTAGGGTATAAGCCAGGCGGTTACCATCCAGTCACCCTCGGTGATAGCTTCAAAGATGGCCGTTACCAGGTACATCATAAACTAGGATGGGGAAAGTACTCGACAACCTGGTTGGCGTACGACAAAAGGTAGGCGATGGCCCCGCGCTGTTCATGTTATCACCACTAACGCATTACAGCAATGGCTACTGGGTTTCACTTGAGATCGTGACTGCAAACGCAGACGATTCATCGAGATCCCGAGAACTGCATCATTTGCAGTTATTGGAGGGGAGATGCAAGGGATTCTTGTCCTCCAAATACGTCATCCAGTTCCTTGACATCTTTTCTCACAACGGCCCTAATGGGGACCACCAATGTCTGGTATTTGAGCTGCTCGGGCCGCCTGTCGAATGGGTGCTCATGGATTACTCCGCCTGTGCGGATCACCCGGAATACACGGATCCTGGAGATAAGCTTGAGCCCGGTACCATCATGCGAATGTCAAGACAGCTCCTCGAGTGCGTCGAGTTTATTCATAGTGCCGGGATGGCGCATGGAGGTAATACCCTGTTCTCTCCAACTCTTTGCTTTAGCTGACATGATGATAGACATAAGTGGATGGACTGTTGTATTCAGCGGTAAATCATTGTCAACGATAAGAGAACGTATTTTCAAATTCGTCGGAGTCCCAGAGGTCGAGCCACTAGTACGCTCGGATGGTAGAGCACTGGATGAAGGGCTACCAACGCATCTGGTAAAGGCGATAGTATGGGATAGCTGGGTAGAGGAGGATCACGAAGATCTTCGAATAATCGACTTTGGTAGGAGCTTTTTTCAATGGGAAAAGAATGGAAAAGCAGCCAAACCTGGGCTGTTGCCAGCCCCTGAGACTATCTTCACGGGGTCATTTGACTATAGAGTTGACCTGTGGCGTGCTGGATGTGTGGTAAGTGACCCCCCGCCTCTACTTTGAATGCTATACTGATATTTATAGATATACTCGTTCGTTTTTGGGGCAAGCCCCTTTACATATAAGGGTGATAACAATGCCTTGGTGGCGCAGATGATAGGGTTAGTGGGAACGAATAATATGCCAGAAGACTGGAAAGCACAATACAGTGTTGGACATGGGCTTGACAGGAAGAGAAGTGAGTTACAAACAATGCAATGCAAGAGAACGTTATGGCTAATTCTCATAGATACTCAATTATCAGAACTAAAACGAAGGCTTGTTGAACATGTGAATATTCCAGACCTCGCACCTCTCGTCTCTGTTATTGAAGGATTGATGAGACTCGTGCCATCCAGTCGTATCACAGCATCAACTGGACTTAGTCTGTTGGGCCCGAAGAAGCGTGTTTCTAACTAGCCTTACTGACGCTGTTTTCCTTCCACAACCTTCTCGGGACGCAGGTAATGTCGACATGTAAAAACTTAATTTGAAATCATGAATACATGTCGGAAGACCGTTTACTACTTCCTTATTTGTCAAATGGAAAGGTGATCCAGTGTACTCAGTAGCTGGGCGTAGTTCATATTGTTGTTAAGGAAAGATCTCCACTACAGGGTATAGTGAAATCCCCAAAGCATTGATCTCATCACCAAGCAAGACGAGTAACAGAGGCTAGTTGCTGACATTGAATGCAAGCTCTGTCAATAAAGACTTAGACCACATCCCATGCACGTGATTCGACAGTTGTCTTTGATGTTTCCCTGGTTCTTATAAAAATCAACGCTCAACCTCTCCAATCCCTCATCCACACCCACCACAAACACAATCATGTCTTACACCGTCTACCTCACCATCGAAACCGGCCTCCCGCGGGACCACCACGCCCTCTTCGTCGAAACCCACGAAGCAGGCCCCCAAACCGGGCACGTTTACAACGTCCAAGGCGATATCCAAAACGGTATGGTGTACGAAGCCAAAGCCACCGAAGAACCGGAGAAATTGCCCGTGTTCGCTGAGAAGAAACGCATCGGAACTGTTTCCAAAGACGATTATCCTCGCTTCATTGCTATTTGCCAGAGCATTCCCGTTCCGAAGAAGCAGTTTGAGGGGGCTAGACGGTTGTATCCTAAGGAGCCGCTGAGACGGTGCCAGGAGTGGGCGAAAGAGGCTATTGATGCTGTGGTTGAGCAGAAGGTTATGCTGGAGTGAAGTGGCTTTTTCTGAGATACTATTTTGCGTCTTTTCTTTCTTGCCTTGTTCTTTGCGGTTTCAATGTAAGTAAACATGCGACATGCGCTATTCCTAAAGTGGTTTAGTGTCAACGTAACTCGAATTCCCATCCGCAATGCGATTCTGCGATTCACCACATTGTAGACCTTCTCTCGCACCCTCTCCCATTGATCCTGAATTATTATCATACACACAGCTCAGAGAGAAGACTAATCAAGATGACCGACCACCCTCCAAACCCTGACCGTACCGACCAGGGCGACAGCAGCCCAGCTCCTGCATCTCCGCAACACGACAAGGAACCTACAGAGATCGCGCCAGAGACAGCAGAGGAAGATAACAAGGAAGAAGAACAAGCGGACACAGGCGATGTAATAAAGGGAAAGGAGAAAGTGGCAGAAGAAGAATCAGAAGAGGAAGGGGAGGCTGAGGATGGAGAAACAAAAGAAGAAGAGGCTTCAGCTCCCCCATTGCCAAACGAAGTCCCCCCTCCTCTCCCCAGCGAGGCACCTCCAGGGGATGACGATGGCTGGGAACCCGTCTGGGATCCAAATGCACAAGCCTACTACTTCTACAATCACTTCACAGGCGCCTCGCAATGGGAGAACCCCCGCGTCCCCGAGGCCGCACCCGCGTCCGCACCGGACACCGCTGGCGACCAAGAACAAGAACAGGAGCAAGAGCAGCTCAAACCACCCGTTGCAGGCGGCTATAACCCCGCCATCCACGGCGACTATGACCCGACCGCCCCGTACGCGCAGCAGTACGAACAGGAACGGAACCCAGAAGCTTCCGCGGCTGCGGGTGGCGTTCCCGGGATGGCGCCGGGATATTCCTACGAGGCTACGGGGGCGTTCAACCGGTTTACTGGCCGGTGGCAGGCGGACTCGTTGCGGCCGGAGAACTACAATGACGAGAATAAGTCCCATCGGCAGATGAACGCGTTCTTTGACGTCGATGCGGCGGCGAACACCCACGATGGGAGAAGTCTCCGGGCGGAGCGGAGTGCTAAGAAGCTGAGCAAGAAGGAGCTCAAGGCATTCAAGGATAAGCGGAGGGAAAAGAAGGAAGAGAAGCGGCGGGCTTGGTTGCGGGATTAGTATGGGTTGGTTTTGTATTGTTTTTCGCATACGGAGTGATACCTTGGCGGCGTTTTGTTTAATTTGTTCTGGGCTGTTGCATATCATATTAGAGCATGCGCTTTTCCTTCAATGAATGTATATTATCAACAGGCATTGTCCAGCTGTATCGTAGTCATCCCAATTGTACCCGTAGAGCTCTATACGGACCTCGATGGCGATCCCCACTTTGATATCACATGACCCAACATCGAAGTTTTTCCTGGACCAACAATCATCGCAACACCAGAGAGAGCTGCGCAGGAGACAGCACTGAGAAGTTTGTCTAAAGCAGGTAAGAATTGTTTTGGTCTCGTTTCTCTCCTACTTGCAAATCTTTTGGTTCGTTGGCGTTGTGCCTTCAAACTGTAGCTTCTTTTTTTTTTTTTTTTTTTTTTCCACTCGTACTGCCCCTCTGGATGCTTTGCCAAAACAAGATACAAGCAATCATGTATAGTATATGGTTTTGAACTCCAGCATTAGGAGCTTTAACAAATCGCAAATTTCCTCCATCATTTTATTTCTGTGCTTCTGTGAAGTGTGAACGAATCACTAACCCTGTCCAGACAACCAACCCCATTCTACAATCGAACATATCCATTTTGAGGAAATACCAAAAGAAACAAAATGACCCTCACCCTCTCCTTCGAGGCAATCGATGACCTCATCTACGACGCCCGCGCGGGCGACCTCGCCGCGCTCAAAGAGGACCTCGCAGCACTAAGCACCCAGCACGCATGCCCCGAGGCTGTCGTGCTGTCCGCAGCCGTGGACGCAGAGCCGGAAGCTGAGGGCGGGTCAGGGAGCTGTTTGTTGCATTTTCCGGCTGCGAATGGGAATATTGGTATGTCACCTGCTCCTGCTTCCTTCCATCGTATCAAGGATGGTAAAGCTTTGTGGAAGTGAAGTGTACTAACGAAGAACAGAGATTCTGAGCTACTTGCTGGAAGCTTTGAAAACACAACCAGAGCACTTGCAAAAACTGATCAACCACCGCAATCACTCCGGGAACACACCCCTCCACTGGGCTGCCTTGAACACGCATTTGGACTGCGTCAAGGCACTCGTGGAAGCTGGTGCTGATATCTCCGTGAAGAACGATGCTGGTCTTGATGCTGTTTTCCTTGCTGAGCGGACGGCGTGGTCGACTGGTGAGGTGAAGGAGGATGAAGAGGAGAATGAGAATGAGTCTGGAGAGGCGGAGGTGGAAGCTAGTGCTGGTGGGGAAGGTGAAGGTGAAGGCGAAGGAAAGGGGCCGATGTCGCAGGGGAGGGCTGTTGCGGAGTGGTTGTTGAGTTCGGATAAGGGAGGTGAGTTGGAGAGTGGTGTTGGGGAGAGCTCGGGGTCTGGGGCTGCGGAGGATGAGAAGAAATAATTTGTATGATCTATGAATGGTCTATGGTCTATGATCTGATGAAAAATACCAATGGTTTATTTGCATGAATTTTGCTGAACTAATCCCGTCGAGCTTTGGAAGAACCCCGACTACCGCTCGAGTACGAGCCCTCCAATGGAGCCTTCGATCCAGACTCAATCTCGCGCACTTTAGCATCAAATCCCACTCGGAATCTTCGTTCCCGCCATGTCACCGTGACACCCCCAAAGAACGCCCAGAACCAAATCGGCAATGCCAGAAGCTCCCGTCCACACCACGCAGCAAACCAGGTCAAAAAGGGGCGTCTGGTAGTCGAGCCTTTGCGGCTTGGTGGCTGAGCAAATGATGGCGTGTTCTCATCAAGTTCGACGGTTTTCGCGGAGTGCAGTTTGATGTACAACGTCCAATCCACGAAGATCCAGGCCGCCATGCTCAACATGAAGAATGCAAAGAATGCGACCCAAGTAGACAACAAGGGTGCCCATTCGATCCCCTTATTCTGCAAATGTTGAGCTAGCGAAGTCGTGACACCCCATGCTCCATACAGGGAACACAGAATCGACTCCGTACCAGGCTCGACCCACGTGGCGAGAAGAACGGTGAACTTGCGGACACGCTGCCATCGGACTCGTCGTGCCAGATAGGCTTGAACGCTCATGTTGGCCACCGGCTGGAACGCGAGGTCCCCAAAGACCATGGCATGTTTGCCCCAACGCTCGCCCATCTCCTCCTCCCGAACCCGATTTTTCCACAACAAGTCCCCAATCAGATGATCCTCGCAGATATTTTCTGAAAAGTAGTCAATGCCGGGAAGACGCGAGTGCGGGTTTGTAGGCGATAGCGCAGTCAAGTAATCCAGATGGGAGCGACGGAACATGTTGGACTTGCCCACGATGCACGGCGCAATCAGTACCGTGTTGATCGCCGTGTACATTTTCGCATGCGCAGAGGACAGGAACAACTCCTCAAGACGACCACCTCCCATTGCCATGGCCCCAGCAGCATCCAAGTCCTTGTGTGGAAGAGCAGCCACCACTGCATCACGGTTGGCAGCGTTGCCGTCGTAGGCCCCGTCAAGAAGTGCCTTCCTTTCCTCCCTGAAACTGCCTTCACCCGTAACATCCACCGCAACCGGGAGATGGTGCACGAACTTGTATTTCCTACCAGGCGTGTTCCCAGTGCCACAGAGTCTATCCACCATCCGTTCACAGACACCAGGTCCCACCCAAACATTACAATCGACAATCCAGATGATATCGCCCTTTGCTTCGCGGTATGGCCGACTCATATTCCGAATTTTCGGGTTGGGACCCAAAGCGTACGGCGCATCGCCATTCTGCGGATGTAGGAGGGGATCTTCGTCTTCGATAAAAAGGCGTGCGTTGGCATCGGGGAAATCGTTCAGAACTCTTTGCACCGTAGGATAGCCGGGATCCGTTCGGGACGAGATGCAGAAGTGTATAGACAGTTTATCGTGAGGGTAATCCTGGTAGAAAGTTGACGCTAGACACTCATAAAGATGTGGTTCTAATCCTTTGATGGGTCGGATGGCGGTCACATGGGGAGCGTGGGAGACGGGAGTGGTCGAGCTGGACTTTGGAGGTCGTTGCAAGAAATACTTCCATCTATAGACGAATACCAATTAGCAAGTTGTCATTTCCCTGGAATAACAGGGCAGACATTTGGTAGTATCCAACAACACAAACCAACTGCACCGTGGTATACCAGATCAAACACCCCCAACCCATGGCGTCCAACCACGGGAACCCTCCATCGACATCGGAGGACTTCGATTGTGACGTAGGCTTCAGCATGGGCGATTGCGACGGAGATCAAACAGTTGAAAGTCCTAGGCCAACGCGGCCGATGAGGACATTATATGCCAGGCAAAGAGACGGTTAAGAGTCGAGCGCAAATCGCGACGTTTCGACTGGCGCGGCTGAAACAAGAGGAAGGAAAGAAGAGAAGCTGAACCAGCTGAACCGCTCAGAAACAGCGGATCCAGCGTGGATTCGGTGCGCAGGGACCTTTTTCTGCTGTAACGGATGGTTGTCGGTGGGTAACAGCTTCGACGCTACGGGGTATTTGCGGTGACCCGCGGAGCCTCACACAGCCTCAGCAATAACAATGGTTGCATTATTTGACATTAATTGAACAACTGAGAATGAAAACTAGTATACATGATTAGATACTACATAATAATTGGTACTTAACATAACGCCCAGCTTTAATAGCTTCCCAAGAGAACTCCGAATCCCCGTCCCATGCAAATATTTGTTTCCCACCTGCTACTCGTACATACTCTACGTCTTCTTCTTCTTCCGAATCAAGTTCGTACCAAGCACATTGACACCCGACAAGGACTGGGCAGGCTCCGAAGTAGCCGCAGCACCATCACCGGCTTTCGCTGTGTCTTGGCCTTGGTCTTCCTTCTTCCGCTTCCGGACCAGACCACTGTTCATGAGATTGGTTGTCTGAGAGGTTTGCGATGCAGGCTGTCCGGTGCTAGTGTTCCTGCCCTCGACATGCTTGCCCACCCAAAGCTGGTCCGTAATGGATGCGAGCTCCTCGGTCCATTCCTTGGTGCTGGCAATGGAAAGCTCTTCGTTGTCAAAGTCTTGAGTAAGAAGGAAGTCAACAGCGGCCTTGTAATCAGCCTCGCTGAGAACTGCGTCTCCTCGTCCGCCTTCTGGCCAGTGGAATGGTGGTTGTTCAGTAGTTTGTTTCTGGGTCTCTTGTAGCTGCGGCGATGGTGCCTGAGTCTTGGTATCGTTCAGAACATCCTTCGACGGTGAAGTCATCTTCGATTCTTCCTCGGTTGGTGCGCTTTGGGAAGCCGTAGAATCAGTAGCCTCTTTTCCAGCGCCTCCAGTCACCACCCTAGAGCTCGTCATCTGCACCGAATTCTCCAGCCCCGGCGGATTAACCACAAGCCACAAGAATCCAACCAATCGCCCAGCCGAACACTCCTGTCGAAAAGACATCATCTCCCAGAACTGATCCAACGACCGAATACTCCGCCATTGACCCGGGGATCTCTTGCTCTGTTCTTCAGGCTCCTTCAATTCAGGCAACTCATCGTCCAAGTCCATCAAGAACCGTGTCTTCGGATCGTCCGGCAATCGGGGAATCAAGCAACGCGGAGGAGCTTCGGGGTTGTCGCATAATTGACGGACAGGATAACTGCTGACCCATCGCGGACGCTCCTTGTCATCTTTTTTAGCCGCGGGCGGGAAGAACCCTCGTGTTTCGAACTTGTCGCAACCCGGGACGATCAGGAACGCCGTAGCTGAGCACTTTGCGGATTCCATTGTTCGGTCCAGAAGCCCTTTCTCATGACCGCCAGACTCCGGCTCATACTCTCGTAGAATCGGATCCGCCACGCGACACCACCATTTTATCAATCCGCGATCGTCGAGGACGTGTTTTCCTGGGTTGTGGATGCTTCCGGGGAAGAGGTATTGGTTTTGCGCGCGCGCGAACAGGGATAGCACGAGTCGGACGCCCGGTCGTTGATGGGTACGCAGGAGGAAGGACAGGAACGTATTCGAAATCAATCGCAGTAGCGAAACCTTGGACGCAGTCTGGAGTAGATTTAAGTGGCCCGTAGAGTCAGCTTTGGAGACAAAGATGGTCGTCAAGTGCGCGGTACTGTAGACCAGCACTTCCATTCCGAACACGATGATCTCAGACCCTTTGCCGTTACTATCATTCTGATCATCCTTATTGATAGAGACGGACAGGAAATGGCTCGCGCAGAAAGTGGTCTCTGGTTCTTCGCCGGGGGGTGCTGCAAAGAGCGCGGAGCATGGGGTCGGAGTGGACGAGACATGTCGGACAGTGATTTTGATTCCGGCGGGGAGCACCTGAGCCAAGAGCTCCCCCAGATCAGCATCGGCTGTGGACATTAGGGCAGCCAGGCGAGATGCCAATGGTGCTTGTGTTCATAGAGAATTAGGGGATTTCAATTGCGTTGACTTCCTCCTGACGGCGTCCTTTGCGGTGCATCACGTGCCTTGACCCTGGATTCCACTTTCTATTTAACGTTATTCTAAGACTATACTAAGGGTATATAATACAGGATACAGCAAAAGAAGTCATATTTACATGTTTACGAGACATAATTCGTGCCAAACGGCAGTGAATAATCGGATTTAAACCTCTCATTAATGGCCCTCAATCCAGTCCGAACCCTTTGAAAGAACCACGATGAAAAATTATACCTGGTATAATAATAGTAGTATAAGCAGCATCTAACCTCAGAAGAACTCAGCAACAGAATACAAATCATCAGCATTCAACAACGTAACACCCTCCCGGAGCAACGTCCGCCAAACAAGGTTCCTCGTTCTAATCGGAAAATAGGGCGTCTCCCAATACCTAGCCCCAATTCCCCTCTCCTTCGCAACAGTAATCTGCGAACGAATCGCCTTCGTCTGCTCGTCGTTCAGGATAGGATCCGTGTCAGAAGTGACGACCCCGACAGCGTCCTTGAAGCTGGTAGATGCAATGGGAGAAATTTGAGACGTGATTCCCTTGTACTCCGGGTCGTTTAAAGCGTCCAACGGTGCGTCATAGAAGTAGTCTCGGTCTGCGGTAGAGGCCACCTTTTTGAGGGGCGTGTTGCCTGTACCGATGACGGTGACGGGTCCGTAGTTCATGGTCCTGTTGTCCTTCAAGAATGTGAGATAGCCCTTCTCACGGAGTGGTTCCAGTGCCGAGATGACGGCGTCGAATGTCTCGGGGCCGGCAGTCTTCACGTCAATGAAGAAGTAAAGGGTCTGATCTCTGACAGTGTCGAAGACGCCGCTATTTCAGTTAGACCAGACCATTCACAACCCTGATCTTGGACAGCGCGGACTTACTGCTTTGTAGGCTCAGACACGAACCGACTCTCGGGATTCTGACGTCTGAGGACATCCAGTATCGGATTGATGTAGAGTGACTCCAAAGTGCGCGTGCCCGTCAAAGAGGACTCGTCATGACCAACCTATACAAAGTTCAGCACAGACAATTCTATAAAAGAAGCCAGATACGTCAAACTCACAAAAAGAGTGCCATTGTAAAGCCAGACATCCGCTTCGGTAGACATACACCCCTTTGAAAGACCAGTATAAAATGGAATATCTCTCCAATAATCACTGTCAAACCATCAGCGACTTTGCCCTTCTCCAACTATAACCAGGGATCTGGACTCACTTGTGCGAATGAACCGGGATCTTGTTCCCTATTCGTCAGTTCTGCTTCCCATAAAACGAACACGAACAAAAACACTGGACTCACGGGCATTATCCCCCTCGTAAAGTCCGTGGGATATCCATATTCGTTGCTTTTATGCGTATTTTGAAGCACGTTCTGGAATTCCGGCGAGATGCCGGCAGCGGCGGATACAAAAGCACCCGCGATGAAAAGGAATAGCCTCATCGTGACGGTGATCCAGTTCAATTCCGGAGTAAGTAGTTTCAAATATATGGCCATTCAAAAGAATTGGATGCCTCGGTACCAAATCAACCCCCGAGCAGTTGTTGTTGCTACGTTTTATTTACTTCGTATTTGGCGATCCAGGTACCAAGTCACGTGGGGCGCCGCCATATATATGGAAAGGTAACAACAAGGGGTTAAAAAGAGGTTGAAGAAATAAAACTATGTACATATAACAGTGGTAACTGGACGCATACTAGTAGCCAATTGTATCTACGATTAAACATCCGCCTAATCGGACCTCCCCGACGTCCGTTCTCCTCGAAAAGCGCAACCACAATAAATACGTATTGATTAAAATCATAGCCCTGTTGAATAAAAGCCGCCCGATCGCGTTGCGACAACGCCAGCCAGGTATCATAGCGAAACAGGAATCATTGAAAATACCGCACTTTTGAAAGACATAGCCAATTCCCATATTACCAGTAAAATTGTGGACATTCAGCTGTCGTATATTAGACCTCCCGGATGCTTGCTGGTCTGGAATTGTTCTGGGATTCCTGCGTGCTGGTGCGTCGGAGACTCAAATTTCCAATGCGCTGGACTAGATTGCTTCCTACAGCATCAACTGCGCCCTTGGGTGCAAGCAACGTGGGCCCCTGAGCGGCAGCCTCTTGGACCTTGAACAGCCGAATGCCTGTTCCATTCCAGACACCGACAGTGCCGGGTGTAGCACCGGACGCGGTACCAACCACCATCTCACTGGAGAAAATGAATCCCCAAAGCAGAGATTCATACCATCCCATCGAAAGCGGGGACCACTCAAAGGAATGAACACGGATGGGCGAAGGCTCCGAAATAATCGTCCGGATTGCGGGATCCCCCTCGAAAGATGAGATGTTGGAGATCAGAGTACGGGCCTCTGGGTTTGAAACCGTTTGGAACGCGGACTCGGGGACATGAGGAGTAATGGCAGAGATAATAGTAAGGACGGTATGGAGAGGAAGCTCCGGCAACCATGATTCAAGCTAGACGCGCTATCGTTAATAAAAGAGAAAGAAAATCGATTAAAGGATTTTGCTTACCCAGGCAGCGGTTGGTGTGAAACCGTTGGGAGATACCGCTAAGCTACCGGACATGCTGCTTTGGCTTGTCATGCTATTTTGCCGGGAGAAGGTTGGGTGTCCAGCTGGCATCTTCCCCCGTGCCTTTTCAGACATTCCGCGAAGCTGAAGCGGCACGCTCTCGTCCATCATTGATGACACGGAGGGTCTCCGAGAAGTCTGAGTAGATGGTGGCGCAGTGTTCTCGTCATCTCGTTCATCATCAGAATCATCCTCACCAATGGCAAAAGGACCATTTTCTTCGGGTATACGGCTTAGAGACGACCGTGCATCAGAAGCATGGAGGTCTTCTGATGACTGTGAAGGAGTAATGCTGCCGAGCGAGTCGAAGCTATTCTTCGCTTTTCTCCTCTCATTTTGGCGTTCGATTTCTTGCTGCCCACTCTCAAGTGTGAATGTACGAACAGCTTCGAAACGCTTACGGTATTTCAGGATGGCGTACACGAGATATGGGTTATCTGTACTTGATTAGCGATATGTTTGACATTAAAAAGCACTGCCACTTGGAACATACTGGAGAATTGATGTTCAAGAATAGAGTTGATGCATTCAAGAATCGACGCGAGAAGGTTGTGGTTCGTTTCATTGGCTAATAGGAAGCTAGGTGTCGACATTGACGAGAAGAGCTGCAAGATCTTGGAGCATGCTCCCGGTGACAAATGTTCCACATATGGAGCTATGTTGTTGGTGATGGCCAGAAGAGCGGGATAAACCGCGTTTAGCATCCCTTTGCTCGTGGTGATTAGGGTATGAATAGACTATCAACGTCAGCAGCAATCTTTGAACTGTACAAAGATGAACGAACCATAATCAGGTAATCCGCATAAGAGCCTCTGAAGTTAGGAATATGAATGCTTTGAGGCAGGGTATCTTGAGCCTCGAACTTCTTATTTAGACTTCTCCCAAAATTGGGCTCAACACTCATTGTCTGCAGAATGAAGATGCACATACGGACCACTCCTTGTTTGGATGGATCGGCTTTGTATTCAAT
Organism: Aspergillus glaucus CBS 516.65; assembly: GCF_001890805.1. Lineage (NCBI taxonomy): Eukaryota > Fungi > Ascomycota > Eurotiomycetes > Eurotiales > Aspergillaceae > Aspergillus > Aspergillus glaucus. The sequence continues at coordinate 468,626 of NW_019170465.1, read as the reverse complement.
TGCATAGAAGAGGCAGAGGATAACAAAGTCGTGAGCGCGATTCGAATCAATCATAAATGACCGGAATCGCTTGTTGCACTGCAAAGCCTCCCAGAAGAGCATTAGCATTTCCGGTGCCCATTTCACAGAGCGTTGGCTACCGGGAAGATAAGAGTTGGTCGCTTGCATCTGTGATTTGAACCATTAGTAATGTATCTCGTAGATTTGTTGGCGTAGCTTACTGGCTGGTTTAGAATTCTGGTCATTCCGTCAACAAGAAATTGGAAATCTTGGGGCCTGTGTAACCGCCCAAAGTAGTGGCGGTAGTAGTTCTTAGGGGGAGCGCCGCGGCCGTCTTCAGGGATCGGATACAGAAGAAGAACGAGCAAAAACTGCAAGCAATAGATAACTAGAATCTGTTTGGGATCTTTCCACACGACGTGATCATATGGGACTCTCCAGGAAGCAGGGTTGTATTTGACCGCCTGTATCGGGTGAGCGTCGATCTTCAAGATACTAACATTCGTATACATACTGTATTCAATAGCGAGCATAGCAGCGTCAAGACCGTCTGCTTATCGTGGCATGTCGTGATATACGTAACAGCCTTCACTCCTTGTACCGGAAGCACGGCTTGGGAAACGTCAGCTGGTTCAGAGAAAAACATGAGACGCAGCACTTACTTGATGAGATGTACATCGCCTTTGAGGTCAATGTAAGTAACAGCCGAAGGATCTCACAGCGGTTGTTCTCCATCTCCTTATTCGACCCCATTGACGTGTTGCAACCAACACCACTCTGCCAGATGGAATGGGAAACCTTGCTAGTCGCCGTCGAGATTCGAGGGATGGTAAAGTCTGTATAGAACAGAAGATCCAGAACAGTATCAATGATCTCCTCTGCCAAGGGCTTCACGTCCTCATAGTCGTCAGTTCGCGGCGACGCCTGGTCCCGCTGCTCTTCAGCTTGCGCTTCATCGAAAAGGACCTCTGATGAAATTTGCGCCCGTCTAGTCTTCTTCTTGCGACGTGACCAGAAGAACTTCTCCTCCCAATCCTCCAGATGTTCGGCCTCGTAAGCAAAGGGAAGGACTCGGGTCAGGATGCGGATACAGTTGAGTGCGTCTTTAGGAGGAGCGAGTTCTGGGTCCGGAAACGAAGGGTGGTTCTTTAGGACGGTGAGGCGAGAGGTTATAGACAATAGTAGGGTCTCGAAGTTCGATAGTGCATTGTCGCGCGTTCGTCGAATGTCTGCGGGGGTGAACAAGCTGAAGACATCTTCGGTCGATTCTGGCAATTCCCAAAACTTTGAGGTCAAATAGTCAGTCACAGCTAAGTTGAATGGAGCGATAGATGAAGTCACAAACCCTGGTCCAGTAAGGATCATCAGCAGGAATGTCTCTTTCTTCAGAAAGGCGAAAGATTCCTTGCTTAAACACAAGCTTGGACTCCGACGCTCCCATTGTGATGCTATCCCCAACCGTTGATCACGCTTGACCGCATTCAAAGGAAGATTCCAAGCTGGTGTCCCTAGTATGAATCCTTTAATTAAAGATGATGCACCTGGGATGCCTTGATGCCGGAAGAGTGGCTTTGGGGATGTGTATGCAAGTACAAGTACGTCTGTCGTTTCCGGCCGTCGTTGGCGGGAACTAATGACCGCTCCGGCTTGCCTGCGTTGCGGAGTATATGTACTTCCCCATAGTAACACGGGGAAATTAACGTACTTTTTTCATTGTAATTAAAGATGCTTAACTCAATTGATTTCTAGTCGCTGATCCGAAAGATGGAATAATGGTTTCTCTGAAAAAAAGAATACAGAACACACAATTTACGCCTGACCCCGCCCCGCGTGCAGTATAACGAAGAACACTCCCAAAGCAAAGTAACCACTCAAAGCGCCCCGTTGCTAGTTGACAGCCGCCTACTCCTCTCGTACAACCATTTGTTGCTCAATCCGATATTCACGCGCTTGCCTCCAATGGGCGACGGAGTTGCGGGAGGTCCAAAGTGAGACTCTCTCAGAGAGCTCCGACCGAAAGGAGAGGATGACCCGAGCGAGGAATCAAACCCGGAGGCACCAAACCCAGAAGCACCGAATCCAGAGGCACTAAATCCGGAGGCGCCAAATCCCGATGAACCAAGCCCCGTCGAGGAACTGAAGCTTGGCCTCCGTGTGTTCTCCCTGCCACCATTCGACACTGCCTTGTAGAGCAATGGGCTCGTTGAAGGCGAGAATGTTGGCCCCGATGAAGCTCCTTGTCCCGAAAAGCTCGCGCTCGCCGACAATGATGACGCACTTCTGCCTGCTGGACTCGCTGTGCGCGATGCAGAAACGCGGTATCTCGGTGGAGTAACGTAGGTAGTTCCCGGTGACGCATGATGCGAAGCGGAAGGGTCCAGCCCCAAGAGCGAGCGTTGTGTGGGAGTCAGAGGAATATCGACGAGATCATCCTTCGGTCGGAAGACGGGGTATAATGCAACGAAGATGTTCAAAACGAAAAAGAGCTGCAAGCCCAGCAACGAGAGATCTGGGTAAGTGGGATTGTCGCTGAAAATGCGCAGACCAGATGCACTATTGAATCATCGGTTAGCACAACGACCTCAGCGAGAGATTGGTCCCATGCGATCACCACTCACTATGACTTGAAAGTACCCCCAAAAAACCAGGTCGCAGCCAAAGCTGCTCCATTCCAAACAAGCCTTCTCACGTTATGGTCGCCAAACGTAGCCGCATTCTGACGCCGCACAATTTCATTGAGATGGGGATGGCGCCATTTGCCTGGAGTGCGAGATTCGTCCGGCGTAGGAATAGGAGTCGATCCTGGTCGAGGGGTCGAGGGAAGAGATTGCGAGTCCATTGATTTACAAAAATGATAGGGAACAAAAAAAGAGAAAGCAAAATAACAACTGCACCAGCTAGGTGGTAAGTCACGGAGATCGCATTGTATAGGAGGGTGAAGAGAACGAGCACTTACCTATTAAGAAACTTGCGCTGAACTTACCTGTGGAAATTTTGTCCTTGTTTCGCACACACGTAGCTACATTTACGTGTGATGATATGAATGTATTGATAACCTACCTGAAGTCGACAAGGACCATAGCTAGCTGTACTCAAAGAGGAAAGAGTCAGCTCGCGGCAACAAGTGGGCAGTTAGTATTAAAGGTCGTGTGGGAGGTGCTTGTTTTGGTGATGCGCACGCCGTCACTCACTGCAACAGACGCCATTGCCGCCAGATTTTGCCGGTCCTCGGGCGGTGAATGTAAGCGCTGGGGCGGATGACCTCAGCCGCCTTGGAGCTCTCCACCTCGGGGTTTATATACAGGCAACTGCCCCTCCTAGGTGTCATCTTATGAATTATTATCTGTTTGGAAAGATATTCATTTGATTCTTACGCTCCGCTTGTACATGTATACTGGCTATTGGTAACAATCGACCACGTGCAGAATGGGTTCGGAAACGCCGCTGCTAGCGAAGCTGGACGCTCTAATAGCCGATGTGCTAGCTGACTGGAATATCTACTCGACTGTGATTGCAGGCGGCATTGTTGCTTTCCTTATTTTCTCGTTCATTGCCTCGAAAGACCCAGATATCCATCCATTTCTTCTCGCTCGTCAATCTACTGAAACTTTTGTGCGACAACCGGGAGAATCCGCGCCATTCCGGAGCTTAGAGACACCATACGGCTTTCCGTTAAGGTCCGGTCTTAATGTTAGGGACCCCGGAACACCGAAATGGAGCGCTGGACGAAAGGGTGATCTGCGGGACATCTGGAAGACTGCCGTGCGTGGTGTGGTGAACGAAGATGGCTCGCTTTCCGGAAAGCAGAGCAAGATCTATACGGTGCTCGGAAGGAAGGCAATTGAACACTCGTTGGACCAAATCACCCAAGAAATCAACGTCATCGGTCACTACCTTCAGGCTGCGCAAGCGAAAACGGTTGCTGTTTGTTTGACTGACTCCGTTGAGCTTCTGGCTTCTATCTTCGGTTCGTACTCGGACAGTTGCCCTACGTTTTGTTCTGGCACTAACAAGTCATGATATAGCCGGTGCTTTCTATGGCTTCAGAGTCGTCATTGTGCCTCACAACCTCGAGCCTGAAATTCTGTCAACGCATCTGCAGAAGGTGCAGGCCGAGACGTTGATCGCTGAGGCTGGTGCCCTTGACCTGTCTACTGTAGCCAAGGGCAACAAGCAGCTCTCTCAAGTGGTCTGGGTTGCCAAGCTTGGAAGCCGCCATATGGATTGGAACGAGGTCCCCGCGGATGTTAAAGGCGCCCTGTCGGTCACTGTCTGGCACGAATTGGTTGATGAGAAGAGGGACCTGGCTGGACTTGAGGTTCCCACCTACGACCCTAAGTCACCGTCCCCCGGTGTGACTACTGTTTGGCCGTCTTCGTCGTCTGAGGGCAAGTTCATTGACTTTAAGCCAGAGGTTAGTGCGCTCTTACGTTCCCTTTATGTTCAAAAGACTGACTTGAGATAGAACTTGGTTGCGGCTATTGGTGCGCTTAACTCTACGCTGCCCCGTGCTCAACGGTTCGACTCCAATGACTTGGTCCTGTCCATCGACTCCCTTTCTCGGTCTTACCCGCTGTGCCAAGTTCTGAGGGCACTCTACGCCAACGCATCTGTCGCGCTCAATTCCGTTGCAGGTGAAAGCGTTGACTTTGCCCTGGCTACCGTTGGAGTGTCCCCTACCGTCATCGTCGCCTCTTCCCGCACCATGTCAGACTACCACAGCAAGGTCATGAAGCCGCACACGGGCCTCATTTCCTCAATCACTCACTGGTTCGAAGCCCGGAAGCTAGATGCCGGAAATATGCCCTCTCACGGTCTTCTCAACCAGGTTGGCAACATGGGTCCTACCTCGGAACTTTCTTTCGACAAGTTGCGCTTGATATGCATCTCGCACCGCTGTGACGCAGACAAGGACGTCCTTCTGGCCTCTGAGCAGTTGACTGATCTTAGGATCTTCACCGGTGCTCGTGTCGTGTACGCTTTGACCGGTCCTGGTGTTGCTGGTGCAGTCGCCCAGACCAACGTCTTCGACTACAGACGCTTTGAAGGAGCTAGTCATTTCGGAAGCCCGTTGAGCAGTGCAGAGATTCTCTTGACTAGCGCTGCTGACGATAAGCAGGACAGGGTCGTTGAGGGACAGGTAAGCCAAGCCATCTTGTGTCTTTTTCTCAATATTTTCGTGTTACTAATTAATCTCACAGATTACGGCCGCTGGCCCCGCTGTCGTCTCTGGGAAGACCACCCTTCCTGCTCAGGGACGATTCCGTCCAGACAACACACTGGAGTTAGTCTCCTAGTTAACATGTATTCTGTCATGATCTGTTGAATATAGCAACATTTGAGCATATTCTGTTTTTCCAATTAGTCTTCATGTACTGCTTCCTGGCAAACACCACGACTGCCCCGCTATTTATACCGAAGCAACTGAATCAAAATGGCATCCATTTCCGAAGACATATCTCAAATACACGTAAGCTTATTTTGGCTGGTAATATACATAGTGAGAACACAATCTAAACAAAGAAAGAAAAGAAACATCGAATCTAATCCTGATGTAAAAGCACAGCCTGCTCATACCCCGTCGTCGGCTGCTGCTCGAGCCTTTGCTTAACATTCTCCGGCGCCATCTGCTTACTCCTTGCAATTACCATGTTCAGCTCGTTCATACGGCCCTTCAGATCATTGTACAGCGACTTGTCTCCTGCAGTCTCCAGCACCTGCAACGCGAGCTTCAAACCGTTGTAAATAGGGACAATCTCCTGCAATCTCAAATCGACCTCGGGCCATGTCTTGGCGGGATTCTTAAAGTTGCCATTGGACCAGGTGCCGAGCAGCCGCAGAGCATATGACCGCACGGAGTTACCTTCGTCCTTTCCTTCGAGCAGGTTCAGAGCGCGAGCGGCGTGGAGTTCGAGCAGGACACCCACCATAAAGGGTTTCCGCTTGGGGTCCTCCTCGGGATCCATCTGGGTGTGTTCGGGGGACTCCATAAGAGTGATGGCCTGGGTAGCCAGACGCAGCGCCTTGGAGAGAGCAGGGTCCTGGAACTCCTCACGCTGAGCCCTGCGGTGCAACTCAAAGAACAACCGCTGAACAAGCGCATTCCTCTTCAGATAAAGCCCAGTCTTATCAGCCTGCTTCGCACACTCCAGAATCACTCCCAGCGCATCCGCCTGGTTCGCCCGGCGTATCACCCACTCCCAGCGGCCGTACTTGATGTGCCGGTGGGACATGCGGAGACCCGTGAGGAAGGGGACAAGATTCTGGAAATCCTTGGGCGTCTTCATGAGCGCGATTGTGTCGATAGCTTCTTTATTTGCAGGCCTCATCATGGGGTCCATGGGTCGGAGGAGGAAGGGTTCATCGTCTTTGCCGATGTTCACGGTCACGGGTTCTTCGTCCAAGATGTCTGCGTATTTGTGGCGGAACATCAGTCTGCGCTGTTGTTCGTTTAGGCCGAAGGGGACGAAGAGTTCTTCGCGGAAGCGATTGAGGGCTTGGTCGAGTTCGGGGGAGGATGATGGGGGGAAGGTCGGGATTGCTTTTCACCCATTATCGGTCTTCAGCATTGAGGCAACGGTGTAGAGATTTAGGGGAGCATACCATCTCGCGAGTAATTGCGCCTTTGTGTAAAAGAACCAACTGATGGGCGCAGAGAACCGGAACTCTGGCCGCGGAAGAGCCTGCCAACGGCTCGTTGGGCCATGTTGGATAGCGCGGGGCTGTAACTTTTTCTTCTGCGCCCCGTAAGTAGAGCACTCAGCGCTTGCCTCGAATTGACGCCGCACAGGCAAAGACAGAAGACCGTGGGTGTGAATTTGTCAAATCGTTTTTGGTACAGCGAAAAGGAAAAAGTTCCTAGACGATGAGAGGCTGACCCGAACAGGAAACTCAAGGCTTGGCGGCAATAATTCTGCCGGAGCGGATAATACTCCGCCTCAAGATATTTCCCTTCGGCCCTCACTCAATTCGCAGTCCATCGCCAGACAGAACAAGCCATGGCGAGCATATCACCCATCATGCGGCAGCTGGGCTGCTTACGGCCGCTGCTGAAAACCCCCGAATCGATACTGTGCCGTCGAACTATCTCCACAGCCTACACCCCGAAGTCAGACGCAGCACCTCTTCCGAACAAACTGCCCAAGTCGTTCATGTCGCAATTACCGACTCGACTGCGTCCTGACCAAGGTACATCCATTGCCAGCCCATACTCTTAGGCAATTGAATACTCTGACAATTGACCTCGAACAGCCCCCAAGAAACTCAAAATCTACCCCCCACCCGCCAGCACCCGCAACATCTGCAAAGAACCCATCAACGCTGTAACCCAATCCCAACTCTCAACCCTCGACCCAACAGGCGAACGCAAAGCCCTCTTCGACTACCGCCGGAACCCTCGCAGCGTGAAACCGGGCGACATCCTGCGCGTGACGTTCAAGAACGGAGACCCGTTTTCGGGCGTGTGTTTGAGTATCCGGCTGCGCGGGGTGGATACTGCGTTTTTGTTGCGGAATGAGTTGACGAGGGTGGGTGTTGAGATGTGGGTGAAGGTGTTTAGTCCTGATGTGCAGAGTGTGGAGATTGTGCAGAGGTCGGAGAAGAGGAAGAGAAGAGCGAGGTTGTATTATATGAGGTATGTTTTGGTTTTTATTGATGATGGGTTGGGATTGTTGGTGCTAATTGCTTTGCTACAGACAACCCAGACACGATATGAGAAGCGTGGAGAACATCGTGTCCAACTATCTCAAGAAGAAGTCGGCTCTTACGGGTCAGAGACGGCAGAGACGGTGATTGTGGTTGGTGTGCGATTTGGGTTCTGTGGTTGTATAATACTGCGTGTGTCTTCTCTCATGTTCTATGAATATACTAGAATGACTTCTGTTCATGAATCTCCGAAAAATCTAAAACTATTCTACCATGAAACGCAAAGCATAACCGCCCATAGAGAAGACAATACATACAGACAACCAAACTAATCCGTCAATATATATACCGAAAACTAAATCCGTTAGCACATATATTCATTCAAACGATCAACAGGAATAAAGAGGAACATACTTCAAATTCTCGCGATCCGTCAAATCCAAAAACGCAGTAGCATCCAAATCCCTCCCCTCCAAACCGCCCTCCATCTGAGATTGAATCCGGTCCCGTCTCTGATTCTCCCAGCGCAGGAGGAACCCGAGAGATATGATGAGGACGACTTCGATTAGGTGGGAGACGATCATGGACCAGATGCCTAGTTCGTATAGAGGTCTGTTTAAATTGTAAGTGTAGGTGCTTTGGGCCATAAGGATGGGAAGAGGGAACGCACTTCTGGGCATCTTTGTAGAAGAATGGACCTGCGAGATTGCCTGTGCAATAACCAAGGAAGAGGACTGCGTTGGTGACGACCTTTTTTGTGTGGCCTGCCGTGTTCGCAACCTGCATACTCAGAATCATAACGAAAGCTGCGTTATACGGCCCTGTCAAGTAGTAACAGATCAAACGGCCAACCATTTGATCTGCCGACACGAAGCGCAGACCGAAGGAACCAGCGATGTTGGGGAGGAGGAATATGAGGATGAAGACGCAGCGTCTGTTTTCGAAGCGGTCGTTGAGGTAGACGCATACGAGGATGGAGATGGCGATTAGGACACCGTAGGGGATCTAGGGAGGGTTATTATGGGTGTATCGTTGGAGTGAGTTGGACGATATACCTGCATCAGTGTGGTGACTAGGGTTGAAAAACCAAAACCTTGGATGATAATCGTTCCGAAGTTGGAGATTCCGCCGTTTGGGATATTGGCTAGTTGGATTGGTTAAAATGATTATTGTTCATCGAGAGGGATAGTGACAGTCACATACAGACTATACCCAAGAGAAAGAAGATGTACAGTTTGTAGTCCAGGAATGCTTCGAGCACTTGACGGGGCTTGAGATGCTTATTCTCGATACCTGTCTGATTCTCCTTTAATCGCTCAACGGCCATCCGACGTTGTCTCTGGTCGAGTCCCGGCGCAGTGACAGGCGAATCCGGAAGGAAGATAAACATGACTATTCCCCATGCTGAGCAGAGAGAACCACTGCACTTGTTAGTATGCCTTTTGTGGAAATATTCAGGACCACGTACATCACGATAAATTCGTACTTCCATGAAGGAAGAGCACCCTTGATATTTCCAATGCCGTAACCAAGCAAGCCACCAAGCGCAATTCCAAGTCCATTGGCAGTATACCATAAACCCATTCGCACTGGTTGTTCCCGTCGCGTATACCACATACTCGTGATGAGCATGAAACCCGGATCTGCGCAAGCTTCGGCGGCACCTCCAAGAGCTCGAAGGACGGCGAGGGTTTTGAAATCGTTACATGCGGCTTGGATCATGAGGAAGACACCCCTGCTTTTGTCAGTTGATATTGTGTGGGATTCGACGATTGACGCACCACATGAAGATGTTCACACCGAGGTATTTTCCTAGTGAGGGTATGTCAGTGGTATCCTTATGAGCAGTGTATGGACCCAGAAATACCGATAGGCAAGCGCTGCATGAGAAAGTTTGTAGGAAATGCCCAGATCAAGAACCCAATGTAGAAGATACTGCTCAGCCAGCTGTACTGTGTACCGTGTAGGTTGAGATCCTCGACAATGCCAAAGATAGCAGCATAACTCAGGGTTGTCTAAACAATTAGCAAACATCAATTGCTTGAGTCAATTCCAGATTTACCTTGTCAATATAGAAGAACGCATAGCAAACGGCAAGATACGGCAGAATCATGAAATCGATCTTCCATATCAGTTTTCTCATCTCAGCCGGATCAACGTCTTCATGGAGGTCGGCTAGGTTGTTGAATAATGCCATGGCGACATCGCCATCGGCAGGCTTTGCCGTCTTCCATTTCGATTCCTGGGCAGACTCTTCATGTTCGATAGTAGGTGCCTCTGCGGCATTGGCTTTGGAGTCGGGGTTTGACTTGACGTCGCCCATGTTTTCTGTTTCTACTTAGCGGGTAGTGCGAGTGCCTCTAGCCAGAATTGCAATTGGTAGGACAAGGGAAAAAGGATAAGACGACCGACCACCTTCAAGAAGAGAGAAAAAAGGGAAGAGTTCAGCCATTATTATCCTTCAAACCCCCTAGTAATAACAGGCCATACCCAACACCGGTACATGTCCGCTGCAGCCATGTCGTCTAATTCCCCGCGCTGATACCAGCGAAAGCTCGAAACAGAGTTTCCAACCCCGGATCTTGGAAGTGACAAGCTGCGGGGAAGTATCCTAGTTCAGGCGCCTTTGCTAGTCAGAGCGCGACAGCGGAGCGGAATGTTCCGCGTATTTCTTGTCAATTCGAGACGTTGATTCGAGCATTGATCTCTCTGGCATCGTATATGCTTGGTTCTGCAGTCAGGCTCGCTCTGCGTCCGATAGACGAGGAAGGATAGGGTTCGGGGAAATGCCGATGAGATTTGATAGGTGACTGAGATTAACAGGTTATCCTGGTAAATATACATTAGCTTATAAGCACGTCGACAAGAGAAATTTCGAGGCTAGTCCGTAGTAGTCCTGTTGTCTGGAATGATGACAGTGGGGTGTTGTGGGAGATGGTCAAAGATGAGGGGATCTGAGGCATGCAGGCAGCAATGCCCAAAACAGACAAGCGGCGTGGAGCATCATACAGTCCGGGGAAGAAAATCTGGGGAAGCGATCTATGACATCTTCAACATCACTGTAATTTAGTGGAACAATAGATATGTTCATGTTAATCGATATTTATTATCACGATCAATGCACTAGAATGTGTATCTGGTGCAATCGAGTGGCATTTTATATTTTGCAGTGTGACAGTATACAGTATAGGATGATGCTTTTATGTCTATCTTTCCTGTAAGTAGAATGGCAACATTTTGCCTTAGATTCATCTTCCATCCATTACTGTCGATCGTCTCCAATCCTACCCATGTATTCTTTGAGGTTTCGGTCTGGTACTCCGAAACACAGGCCAGGAATGCTCTCCACACCATACGCAATCCTTAGAATCCAGGGATAGGCACGGTATCTACAAAGTACTGCTCTCTCTAAGAGTAAGCAAGCTTTCTACAAGTTGCCTGCAAGTTGCCTGGAGCAGCACGGGCCAAGCTGTTCGTTGGAATGTATCACGACGCCAGGAACGGACTGAGTAACTCTTGTCCCTAACAGTCAGCGTACAGTTAACGGCCATTATTGGCTAATGATTCGGATAGGAGACCAGGGCCCGATAGTTAATAAATGCTTCGTTGAGTTTATTTGGGCATAGCTGAGTGGTTGCTCCAATGAGTTGTCTGGACCTCTGGTTCTGGTATCGGGGTAATTGTTGATGGAGGTGACATAGTGTATACCCTGTACTGAGTGCTTTGGGGATCCAACCAGGCGGGGCTGAGTGCATAAAGATAGTACTTGTACGGGGTACAAGTAATATAATACTCCGTACTCCATACATACAGAATAGCTTTAAAGGATAGTGTACGGAGTACACCGACTTTCCCCGATGGAACCTCTCATTGGCGGAAGAGACCGGAGTAGCCTCTTTTGAACAGTAAGACTATGTACAGCACCACTTTGTCCACTATTGGGATTAGAGAGTGTTTTGGACAAAGGATCTGAGGATATTGGGTGACGAGTAATGATATTCCTAGTGGGATAGTCAATTTGACTGACCATGGTTGAAAATCGTGAATTCTAACTGGTTGTTTAAATGTACTCAGTGTAAAGTACAGTACCCCATATGATTTCTGTATGTACTCCATAATGGCTGTTCACGTGCCCCATCAGCAGATAGTGTTTCAATGTACTCAGTACAGCAACCCCTCGTGATTGCGTCTGCAAGAATCCTTCATAGTGTGGCTCCGTACAGTCCCTCCAGAATACTAAAGAGGCATTTGTCACACGGTTACATCCTGCCCTGACCAGTTGCCGATCTGAAGATCGTGACGTGGGGGTTTCTGTTGAGACTACAGTTACATAGTAAAGAATACGGCTCAGTTGGAGAGGGTTCATGAAATAAAAAGCCTGACCGATCGGAGTATTCAGACTCAATTGGTATTGGTACTCTGTATATTGTTGGATGTTCGCAGCAGAGTCCTCCGAGAGTGCACTATGTATATGACATGATGATACAGACCGTTACCTATGATGGCATGACCCAATCCAATACTTCCTGTGGTCATGATGATCTAGAGGCTTCCATTCGACTTCTGTTCGTTTTCCTGTTGAAGATTGACTGACTGACCGGGCAGCGTGAGCAGCCATGACGTAACCAGTTTTTGGTCTCTGGTTCGAGTCACCGACATGACAAACATTATTGACATTATTTCAGAGAAAGAGGAAGGAATTCATAGTCAGTCTTATTTCAATAGTCTCGTTAAAGAACTATATAGTGGTTATACTACTACTTATAATAGAGAATAATACTACTGTATTAGTACACATAACATAGCATCTCACCTGCAAAACCCAACCAGACCCACTGCCCGGCTTCAAGTGGAGAGAGGGTCGCCATCCTTGGGGAGACAAGTCTGAATGCTGTAGAAGAGGACACTACAAGTACTCTAACCCATTTATAACGTCGCCGCCAGTCCTGGCTTTACTACCGCTTCGGTCTTACGACTTTTCTCTCCTTCTTCTTCCTTTCTCTTTCCTCTTCTTTCCTCTTTCACCACCACCACCACCACCACCACACACACACACACACCACCTCCACCACCTTAACCGCCACTAACCACTACTCTCTTCTCTTCCCCTCTCATCCCTCTCTCCCTTCCGCCCTTTACTCCCGCCTATTTTCTACTACTTGGTGCTATCTCCAACGCAACACTCTAACCTTCTCTGTCCTCCCTGCCCATAATGTCGCGGACAAGAGTTTTGCTCGTCGGTGCCGCCGGTGAAACTGGTGGTTCCATCGCCAACGGTCTGCTGGAGAACCCGGTTTTTGTATGACACCCCCACTCCTTGACAACTTCCAAGAAAACGAAAGGGACGAAGTGAGAGCAAAAAAAAAAATACAGCCCCGAGTGGTGAGCGAGGGCAGGGGAACAGAACTACCAAAAAAAAAGAGATTATGATTTCATCGAACTAACCACATTCATTCTACAGGAACTCTACGCTCTCGTCCGTCACCGATCCGTCCAGAAACCCGCCATCGTCTCTCTGCAGGAACGAGGTGTCCAAATCCGCAAATGCGACCTCAAGGGCCCCGAAGAGGCCCTCGCCAATGCTCTCCAGGGTATCGACATTGTCATCAGCTGTGTCGGCCCGGCTGAGCAGCAAGATCAGATCCCTCTCGCCAAAGCCGCAAAGAAGGTTGGCGTCAAGCGTTTCGTTCCCTGCGGTTTCATCACGGTCGCCCCTGCCGGTGGAATCATGTGGCTGAGAGATGAGGTACGTCCATCCACATCCGTCCGGTTGCTCTCTTCCCACCTTCTTTTCACTTGCCATCCCGGTCTCCCGCACTGACCGGAGCGAAAATGACATCATATGTTAACGTTTCGGGTCGTTACAGAAAGAAACCGTCTACAACCACATTAAGCAACTCCACCTGCCCTACACCATCGTCGATGTCGGTTGGTGGTACCAGCTCTCCTACCCTCGTCTTGAATCTGGCCGGGTCGACTACGCCATGACCACAGCCAACAATGAGCTCGTGGGCGACGGTGACATTCCGACCGCCATCACAGACCTGAGAGACATTGGTCGCTACATGGCCCGCATCATCCTCGATGACCGCACTTTGAACAAGATGGTTTTTGCCTACAACACTGTTGTCACCCAGAACCAGATCTACGACATTCTCGAGGATATTAGTGAGGAGAAAATTAACCGCAACTATGTAAGTTGCAGGATCAATCCCGGTGACGTGGGCTTGAGGCTAATCTCTGATTTCAGATCTCGGAGGAAATGGTCTACAATCGGGTTCTCGCAGCCAGACAGTCCAGTGAAACATACCCCTTCGACCCTGTCAAATTCATCCCGCGATATCTCGCCGAATACCAGCTGTCATGGGGTCTCCGCGGTGACAACACCCCCGACTTTGCCAAGTACTTGGGTTACCTGACCTCCAAGGAACTCTACCCTGACTTCCAACCCACCGATTTCAAGGATTATCTCCAGAGTGTCATTGGCGGTACGGCCAAGGGTGTCTACACCGATCGGATCATCTCCAGAGCCCACCAGCGGGCATTCCCTCGATCCGAGTCGAGCGACTCTCTATACACTCGCATCTTCCCTCGAACCGAATCTAGTGATTCCCTCTACATGTCCAGATAGAACTTCGTTCCAGGAATAGCCGTTCGTCGATCCACATGGGTTCTTTATCCCCCTTCCGCAAATATGATGTATTTATGAGTCTTTTTTTTTTTTTTTTTTTTTTTTTTTTTTCGAGGAAGAGCAAACCGTGTTTGCTTCCTCGTCTGGAAAAAAGATGACTTTTCATTCTGTTTTCCATTCTCTTCTACTTTCTGTTTTCGATGATATCTTAGACTTTCCGGGGCGTTTGTGTCACTTTATTCATTTGTTCCGAGAGGATTCCCAATATCTTTATCAACTCTCCATTTCCGTGTTAAAGAAAACTTTAGATTTTCCTCTATGCACATTATCCATCGTTCCTTGTATTCTTCAGTAGTCAGGGTGGTTTCCCGCCGTGTGGTGGTTACGGGTATTAGGTTGTTCTTTCCGTAAAGAGTCACCTCCCCATCCTATTCTCTTCTCGAAACTTTTCTACTTAGTTTCGTCTCCCTATGATGAGCACAGCACGCCTCAATCTCCCTATATCGCTTCTCATTTATCTTTAATTGACTTGTTCTATGACTATTTCCCCTCATACCTACTTATACGTTGACGTTCACCATGTCGAATTCGTCGTTGGATGGTTCCCAAACCACGCGCAGGGTCAATACAGAGTCATTATCACAAGACGATCCAGTCCTGCAAAGCAGTCAAGATCTCCCCTCGACGACCCCCAAATGCGAGGCACGACCTACGAACAAGTATGGAGTGATGAAGCCACACCAAGTCACCATGATGAGTGCGTCCCTTTATCCAAGTGCATACGAAATCAGTCGACTAAGGTGTACAGCTATTGGCGCAGCCATTCATACTGGTCTGATGCTTCTTCCAGCAAGCAGTCTGACAACAGGGTAAGGGCCAGGCCAATATAAAAGGTTACAATCTACAAACAGCATTGACACCATTCTAGTACCGGAGTCAGTTCGTCCTGCGCGCATAACTACCCCAGGCTTTGTTGACCGTTTGATTGCTGCAGATAGTTCCCATAATAGTTGCGTATGCGTTTGTTGGTGTGGTGGTATATCTGGTTTTGTGTGCGGCTGGAGAAGTGGCATCATGGTCTCCAGTCCAGTCCACAGTGGCTGGCCATGCGGTTCGGTTTTGTGATCCTGCTTTGGGCTTTGCGATTGGTTGGATGTGAGTCAACAGATCTCCTAGCGGGTTCAACTGGACAAGGTTTCTGACGCAGGACTCCGGAACAGATACTGGTTGAAATACGTCGTCGTCGTCCCGAATCAATTGACAGCTGCTGCATCATTGATCTCGTTCTGGGCGGAAACGCAGTGCGTCAACGCCGGGGTTTGGATTACTGCGTTCTTGATTATCATCATTACTGCGAATTACTATGCATCGTCATTCTTTGGGACATATGGAGTCGTATTGTCGTCCTTTAAGATATTCGTGGTGCTGGGACTTGTCATACTGTGTGCCGCTTTTGCGGTTGGGATCCGCTCCGAAGCTTTAAATTGGAGGGATTCTAATTTTCATCATGAAGATGTCGAATGGCCTGAGTATCTCTATGCTCTTTGTGACACTCTACCGTCTGCAATACTCGCCTACCTAGGCAGTGAAATGATCGGGATGACTATTCTACAGACACAAGACCCTCGCAAGACCACTGCGCGTGCGATTAGATTGACATCCTACCGGATTGTGGTGCTCAACATTGTCAGTATCATCGTCGTGGTAATACTTGCCCTTTACGGTTTGGTCAGGTCGAATGAAAATGACAACCTTCCCATGTCAGCTCTTATTGTGGCAATTCAAATGGCGGGCATTCCAGTGCTTCCACACATCGTCAATGCCTGCATTCTGCTGTTTGCACTGTCATCTGCTACCTCTAGCCTCCACGTGGCGACTGGAACATTGTACCGAATGTCTCTGGATAAAAAGGCCCCTGCCTGTCTGTCCTTCACAGATCGACGAGGGATTCCCATCTCTGGGTTGTGCCTGTCTTCCTGTTTGGCAACGCTGGCCTATTTGAATGTTTTTGCCGACTCCAAGTTCCTCTTTCGCTACTTCATGAACCTTGTCACCATGCTCAGTATTCTGACCTGGGTTTCCATTCTTGCCACGCATCTTTCGTTTGACCAAGCCCGGAGAGCGCAAAGGATTCCGGATGAGGTCCTGGTATTCAAAGCACCACTGGGACAGTTTGGGTCATGGGTTGCGCTCGTCTCATGCGTCATGATCACTTTGTTCAGGACTTTTGGTATCTTCGACCATCACGGAGTTGACTACACGGCATTTGCAACCTCGTATCTGGGCCTTCCTCTCTACTTCTCGCTCATCATCGGATACAAAGCCACCACTCGGTGCAGGAAAGTCGATCCCACTGAGGCAGGTCTTTTCAACGACGTAGCACCCATTAACACAGTGGAACCTGGGTCTTTAAGTGGAGAATTTGCAAAAGCACATGATAGACATACACAAAGGGTGCAGCAGTTTGTGAGACTTTGGGTGCTTTGACATTTGTTATAGATGAGCTGTTCAAATTGGGGCCCGAGCCATTCAGTTATCATGAAAGATACATACTAGCGGTGGGAGATAGAAACGATCCTTTTCTATATTTGAATTGAGACATTATTATTGTTTACTTGCAATCTGATGGCTGGCTGAAAGACCGCATAGCTAGTGCAGTAGTAGTATTAGTAGAGGCCCATTCCCCTCTCTTTGTAACGCAAAAAGCCGTAATTCTGACAAACTCTACGTCTTGATTCTTCCCCTACTCCGGGGTTTACATAAATATACCCCTTGGTTTCTGTCGACCTGGTTAGTTTTACTTGGAAATTCTTCATATTACAACAGCGAAACAGTAAAGGTTTTATAACTACAACGTCAAGGTTGCAAATCACAGGGATGTCTTTTGCAGGGGAATGTACTGCACCGAACTCGTAGGACCGGGATAAGGGATCTACGTATAATGACATTTGACTGTTCCAGGACAACTCAGCGTCAATGAGTTGTCGAACTCCCTTATCGGACAGGATGAGAAATCCAAGGAAACGAAGCCATTCAGTGAGGCCGAGATCAGGATGTGTATTTGGATAACTCAATTTCACCTTTTCAAAGACTGATATGCTTGGATAAGGACCATAAACAAAGATTTACATGGCAATTGTCGGCTCCAGTCGATCTGTTGACCGGCCAATGATGCCCGCTTTTGATGGGGGGGGGGAACCCCTCCATTCCACATGACGTTCTCTTCTACTCTGTACCGTGTTGTATTATTATTATTCTGAGCAATTGAGACAAGTACAAATGGTTTAAATCAAGACCACAAACAACTAACAAGCCGTAGCGCTAGGAAACAACCCTCACTCGTACCTGGCTTGGTTATTTACCTTGTTTGGTTGCGGGCCGTGCCATCCAGCAACCAACCCCGGCACGGCCACGGCCATGGCCCCTTCAACGCCCATCCGAAACGGCAAAGAACTACACCAACTAATCGAGTCCCTAAACGAGCAATTCACCCTCGATCTCCCGAATCCTCAGGCGTATTCGCCATCTGTCTCTGCGGAGCTGAGGAACGAGCAGGAGCAGACGCTGCGATGGAAGTGCTATTCTGGGATTAAGAGGGTGTATTTTAGTCGCAAGGTTGATGTGGGGGATTTGATTAATAGTTTTGAGGAGTGGATTGTTGCGCAGTCTTTTGCTGGTGGTGGTGGGGGGGGATTTTGGGGAGCGAGGAGGTCGGATGCGACGACGAGGATTGCCTCGAGGAATCAGATGAATGGGGCTGGGAGGAAGTGTATTTCGCAGAAGGAGAGGGATGCAAGGTTGAGGCATCTTGTGAAGTTGATTTATGATGAGATCTACCTGCTCAATGAGGGAATGATTCCGCCGTTTAGACGGAATGGGTATACTAATGGCTACGGCCAGAGTCATGATTTCCCGAGTCCACACGAACCAACCCCAAGGCAGCTTTCCAACTTGACATTGGAACCAGCTCCGGCACCAGCACCAGCTCCGGCTACGATACAACAACCACCAGTCCTACCCAGGCCGACGAAAAGGAGGTATTCAGACGATGAAGGCGAATACCATACAGCGCCAAGCTCACCATCCAAGAACGGCGAAGATGAATTTCCCGATCCTACGCTGGATAATACAAATTGGACATTGGATTCTACGCAATCAGTCTCAAGAACTAGCAGCAACAGCAGCCATGTCTCCAAAGGCCCCAAGAGGGGCCCAGGAAGCTTCGTCGAGCGGCTGACAGCGCCCGATCCGCCGTCTTTTCGATACGATGCCGTGCCACCAGAGCAGAACAACGCTCGATACAGCTTTTCAACGACTACGACGTCCTACAATGAATCCAGGAAGGACAGTGGCCTGGGCGTTTCTTTTGCATTGAATGCCACAGAGCCAATCGAATCTCTCATGGAGCCAGAGACACAACACGAAGGCTCTGTCGTGGGCCACATGCTCAGCCAGGAGATGAAAACTACCTTCAGCACCGAAGCTATGAGCGAGGCATCTAATGCCATATATCTGGAACAAGAAGAGATCGTTGCAGAACTCCTGCGCAAAGGACCCTTCTCGCTTGAACGCTCGTTCCCGCCTTCCATCTCACTACGATACCGGTACGAACTGGAGCGGATAGGCAGAGCCTGGGATGTCCCGTTTGACCGGATGCTGGTGGGTGATAGCATCTCATTCAAAACGTACGACAGCTTCTGCGGGTGGATTGCGGGACACAACCAGCGAGATGGAAAACTGCTTCCCGAGCGGTCGAATCGACGGGCCTGGGATTCTGCGATAGGGGATTTCAAATCAGACAAACATTCCGAGGTAGTTGTGTTTTCTGGGGAGTTGGACTGGTGCGAGCCTGATCAGCCAGGGATTCTAAGATTGAGACTGAATCCGCTCAAGACGGAAAAGACGTGTCGGTTTCATCGACGCTTCGGATCAGATCGGTTCCTGAGCTTGACGATGCCAGCGCCGACAAGGCCGCCAGAAGAATTGCGTCTGCCGTCCCAGTCGTTGCTACTACGCGAGAGTCTGGCTTCGTGGTTGACACAGAATGTCCACCGTTGCATGGGCCGGACATGGCGGCCATTCTTCGTGGAGGAAGCCAAATCAAAACGCAAAACCAAGTCTGAACCGCGATTCAAAGTTGAATTCTTCGCTATCGACGGCGAAGACTTCGACCATACCTACCGCCTCCCGCCAAGCATCGCACCACCGCGCCAGGAAAGCGAGAACCGCACGCCGATGACCATTGAAGCCCTAAGGGACTGGCACATGCCCGCGGAAGCGAATATGTCGCAGTCGAACTGTAAACTCTTTCAGCGTATCTCGATCGGTTTGTCCAAGACATTCGCGACTGCGGTACTACGGCCGCGACAAGTTCTGCATCTGCGCGATAAGCCCGGTCAGACTGTCATGAATGACGGGTGTGCGTTGATGTCTCGGGGGTTGGCGAAGGAGATATGCGATTCGTTGGGGATTTCAGGAAACACGCCTAGTTGTTTCCAGGGACGAATTGCGGGTGCCAAGGGGTTGTGGATGGTTGATCGACGCCGGTCACATCCTTTTGCTGACGATGATGATATCTGGATCCAGATATCTGATTCGCAATTGAAAATCGAACCGCATCCGGAGTCGTGGCAAGAGCCCATTGACGAGGAAAAGTTGACGTTTGAGGTTGTCAAGTGGTCGAAGCCATTACACCCTGTCGAGTTGAATGTGCAGTTACTGGGGATCTTAGAGAATGGTGGCAGTGTCAAGGAATACATTGCTGAATTGACCCGTGAGGGCATTGATGCGTTATACAGGGACTTTGCTGAGGTCTTGCAGTCGAATAGCAATATCCTGTGCCGCAGTTTGATACAGAAACTCCGGCCGGCTGATGATAATTCTGGATTGATGGCTTACAAGGTCCGACGGCTGGAGCAGTGGGTTGCTAACGATATCGAGGGGATCGTCCGCTTTACCGAGGCTGGCTTTGCGCCGCAGAGCTTCTATCCTCTCCGTAAGCGGCTGGGGAGATGTCTGCGTGCATTGCTGAAGCAGTATGTAGATGAGTTGCATATTGAGGTACCACTGTCGACGTATGCGTTTTGTATCGCTGACCCGTATGGCGCTCTGAGGCCTGACGAGGTCCATCTCGGGTTTTCCAATAACTGGCAAGCGGGTGGTTTTGCGTTCGAGGATAATCTGCTCGATGGTATGGATGTTCTCGTCGGGAGACTACCTGCTCACCTACCTTCCGATATCCAGCGTAGACGCGCTGTTTGGAAACCTGAGCTGCGCCATTTCAAAGATGTGATTGTCTTCTCGACGCAGGGCGATATGCCCCTGGCACATATGCTTTCCGGCGGTGACTACGATGGTGATACACCATGGATATGCTGGGACCAGAAGATTGTGCAAAGTTTCCAGAATTCGGATCTACCCGAGCAAGAACTGTCGTATCCGGCAGAGCATTTCGGGTTCACGAAGCATTCGGTGCCAATGCGCGAGATCCAGTCTCCGGATGAATTCTGGCAGAGGGTGTTTACGTTTAACCTGACGCTGTCAAATCTGGGACGGTGCACGGTTGAGCATGAGAAAGTCTCGTACGATGAGTCGATTAACTCGCGGAATGCGAAAGAACTAGCCAGTCTTTTGGGCCATTTGGTCGACGGCCGGAAGGGTGGCGTGCATCTCTCAGAACAAGCATGGCGGCAATATCGCAAGCGAATTAGCCCTCGCACGCGAGAACCCCCCGCATACCGCAACTTAGGACGACGGTACAAAACAAGCAACATCATCGACTACCTCAAGTTCTGGGTTGCGTCACGACAGCGCGACACCGTGCTTGAGCAGCTAGAGCGCCAATTCCCCGAAGCGGCCATCATGCGGGACCTCGACGAGGATCTCATCCGGCCGTGGAACGAGGCATGTCAGCTAGCGCAGGCTGACAAGGTGGACAGCGGAAACCTCCAAGCCATACTGGAAAATACGGTGCATGAGTTCAACAACTTAAAGCAGCAATGGAGCAGTTCCTTCCGCGGCGAGAACAACACTATGCGCGAGTTCACTCAGGCGCGCGAGGCCGCAGAGCGGGCCAAGGCCATCCCGCCACCGACTGCGAAGCGGGGCGACCACCCACTTCTACATACCTGGCGGCATGACCACGGCGCGTGGATGCGAGTGCTAGCCTCTTGTGCGTACAAAAAGTGCCCAGAGGCTAGCTTCGTCATCCACGCCTTCGGGGAGATACTCTGTCAGATTAAAGCGAGTACCATACCCTCACGGACAGTCACGAATGAAATCTTGGCTTGTTACCGGTTTAACCAGAAGGCAGCGTCGCGGTTGACAGCGCGCGAGATTCCTGCGAGTGGTGAAGAGGTGGATGAGTTTGAGTATGAGGGGGAGTATGCCATTGAGGCAATGTGTCTGCATGGGACGCAGCAGGTTCTTGGGGGGTATTGGGATCCGAACGATACGTTTTCCGTGGGGTGATTCCCTGCCCTTGGAGGAAGAACCGACATCGAAGGATCAAAAAGCAACATGTTCTGCATAGAGCATTGTACAGCGTCGTGTACATACACTGAGGTTATAGAGCGATTACTCGATTTGGATAGCTTGACGAATGATGAGAACAGAAAGCGGTCACGAATCATGTTTTGCATGTGACATCAAATTCAGGAAGACATGA
Source organism: Aspergillus glaucus CBS 516.65 (assembly GCF_001890805.1). NCBI lineage: Eukaryota > Fungi > Ascomycota > Eurotiomycetes > Eurotiales > Aspergillaceae > Aspergillus > Aspergillus glaucus. The sequence continues at coordinate 446,685 of NW_019170465.1, read as the reverse complement.
ACAGTACGTAGTACTAGTGTGTACTATGCAGTATGTAGTATCACTAGTATTGTGGCCTGATTAGATGTATTATTGTAAGCAAGCACAAGCCGAGCATGTGAAGCACACCTCGAGTCATGTCACAGCATTTCAGCGTGTAATCGGACTCTGTCCGGCTTCACGTGAAACGCCGTCACATTCTCGGCTTTTCTTCGCTCTCAGTGCCTGTGCCTCTACTCTATACCATTTCCCTATTCCTTTCGCCGGTGACTTCCATTCGTCCACATGAAAGAATAGTCCGTTTATTACAGAGTTTTATTTCTTTTATTGAACTCTCCACTGTGTTCAGTCCAGAAAAGATCGCCAATGCCATGGCGGACGGAAACCCACCCACTCCCATCCCTCCTGCTTCAACACAGCAGCATCCCCAAGCTGTGAATGCTGTGAATAATCATACGACTATTATTTCTCCGGATACTTCTGTCCAACATGCTCCCTTGATGGAGGTCGACAATTCTCCCGACGACCGTTCGAGGAGGGCTACCAGTGTGCTCTCTATGGATGACATCGAGGCCGCGCAGGCTCTTGAGGGACTTCGTTCTGGTATCTTTCTCTCTCACATCCAAAGATACTATGTGCTGTGTTAACGGTGACAGAATTCGCCCACTCCCCTCGTTCCCCGCCTCGTCCCACCTCCGACTCCAAACAAGCAGAACCCCTCCTCTCTCTCCTCACCTCCACCCATCCGCTGATTTCCTCCGCCATCACCGGGTCTATGACCGCCTATACCACCTCGAAATCATACTCACCACGTTTCAAGACTGGCGCTGAATTCATCGAGCGGAATATCGGGTCGCCCGTCGCTAGTACCGTGGGCACTGTGGGTAGGAAGACAGGTGTTGAAAGCGGTTTGCGCTGGGCGCTGAAGCATCAGCGGGGGTCTACTGCGAGTCGGTCGAAGCGTCGTAAGGTGAATAACCAGGAGCGAGATTTGGAGAAGGGGCGCGACGAGAACCTTGGCGACGTCAGCGACAAAAAGGGCATCATGCGCACCGCGTCGGAGGTTTCTCTTCCGGAGACTTTGCCGCCGTATGATGATCATACTTCGCCGAGCTATGATGAAGTTGGCCGAGAGAAGGCCACGGCTACCAGAAACTCCAACTGGCAGAGTCGACTAGTCATCTCGACTTCTGGGCTTGGTGTCGCGATGAGTGAGGAATCGCTGCGGAGCTTGCAGTACTGTCTCACCTGGCTGCGCTGGGCGAATGGACGATTGGGTAAAGCCATTCTGGCTCTGCAGGGTGCATTGAAGGAGTGGGATTCTGGTTCTCTTCAGCTGAATGAGAACTCGGCGGGCAGGAACACGCTGCTATCGCAGCGCATTCAAGCCGTCAGGCAGGACGTCCTCCACACCTTGAAACAGGTGGTCAACGTCGTCTCCAAATATGCGGGAGGTGCCCTCCCAGAGAACGCGCGGAACCTTGTCCGTAAGCATCTGACTTCCTTGCCGCATCGGTTCCAGATCGCTTCTACTTCGCAGCCCTCGCCCGACTCGCCGGAGTCATCGTCGGATGCCACTGTTGGTGCGCATCGGATTCTCGTCCTGGCGCAGGAGGGTCTGGACATGATGGCACAGGTCAGTGGAGTGGTCAATGACACTCTAGTGAGCGCGGAACACTGGTGCGATCGATTGGGAAGGAAGCGGCCGGAGCGCGGGAGTGAAGAGACTCCTGGCAGTCACCCGGTGGACGTGAAGCAGCCCGTCGCGCAGAGTCCTGATGTCCAGATGACAGGTGTTGAGCAGGCTTAGAGCCTTTGGTGGTTTTATATCTGTTTTGGTTCTTTCACGTTATGATCATTGATATCCGCTTTGTTTGGGAATGCACATACGGCGTTTTGAATTGGATTGGTGGATTTGAACATATCAATTGATTTCGGGGTATCTTCTGGTAACTAACTGGTAACTGATTATCTGTCAATATCACGGTTCGACTTTAATCCGATTTGATGCAAATGCAATACATTACAACCTCAACTCCCTGAGCAACACTTTATCTCCCTCCTTCCAGGTATACAACTTCACCTTGGCGCGAAACATCTTTCTTCTTTCCAGCAGCAGCTCCTCGCGCTGTCTCTTGCGCTCTACCATGATCTGCGCCCATTTTCTTCTCACATCGTTGACGCGTTTTTGGCGGAGTCGCCAGCGTCGTTTCCACAGTGCTATCTGGTGGACTGTGAAGAGTTCGTTTTCTGCTGTTGTTGCTGCTGCTTTAGTAGTAGTGGCAGTAGTAGTAGTATCAGACTCATCGACTACTCTAGCCTCTACCTCATCCAACTGCCCCATCTCAATCTCCCACCCACGCAACTGCCTCACATCCTCAATATCACGACAAAGCGTCAACATGCTACAACGCGCGCGGTCGTGAAGGTGAATATGGTAGTCGACTTGGTAATATGCAAAGCGAAGATCTTCATCCTCTTCATCGCTTTTAACTGACTTGACCGGTTCAAGTCCCTGTTTCCGTCCTTGGCCGAGAACGTCCGAAACACAAGATTGATACGAGAGTCGTTGAAGCGGCGTGATCAGACGCGCATATCGTGGGGTTTTCTTGGGCGTTGGTGTCGAGAGGGGGGATATTCCTTCCCCTTCGTCCCATTCTTCGTCGTCGTCGTCGTCGTCGTCGTCGTCTTCTTCTCCAGAGTAACAGCCCGAATCAAACTGATTCTCAGATCCAGATCCAGATCCAGAGTCGTCGGAATCGAAGTAATCCGAATCATGATCCTCCCCACATCCCTCGCTCGGACAGGCCTTCGCGTGTGAATGCGAAAACGGCGGATCGCGCGCCGGATCGTACATACCCGCTTTGAGATCCCGGCGCATACTCGCTTTGGTGAGATGCAGGGTGCAGGTGATGCATGCTAGAGCTTCTTGGAGGGTTGCGTTCTGCATACTTCCGTCAGGGCTTGATTCTTCATGGTTTATTGGACAAGGAGAAGGTAGGCTTACCATTTCCTCTTCTTGGGCGAGGAGGGCCATTGTCGATGGTGTTGCTGCTGTTGTTGTTGTTGTTGTTGTTGTCGTTGTCGCTGTCGCTGTCGTTGGCATGGAGGTAATTGATGCTCTAGGTGTAGTGTATTGATAGGGCTGGATGAAATCCAGGACCGTTTGACGAAAGTAGAAGGGGCGACCCTGACAGGTCCTATATATTCGAAAACGGAAGGAACGAGCAAGAAATCCGTTTATATACACAATTCCCATATATCAACGGTGAATCTCATCTGGCAAGTCCCTATTGTATCGGCCATAGGGCGAGGTAAGACCAAACAAGAAACAAAGACAGTGAATGACAACAAAGATGGCATTCTTGAATGCTTGAATATTTTATTCAAATAAACCACGGAGTAGACTACGCTTCTTTGTAGTTATTATTATAAGGCGAGACAACGGAGCATTGTGGTCATTCATAGCGGTGGACTTGGTCAAGTGATCGCTGAGGTGAATGACGGGGTCACTGGACTGGGCTTTCATTGAGGGGTAGATTCTTTTTCTAATATTTTTTCTGGTTCTTTGGCTTTGCTTATAATAAATAAAGAATTAAATATATGGTGATGGTCGATATATATAAAGGGCGTCGAGACATCTCACTTCGTACAAGGTGTCTCGAGTATATCTGAGACGCGATCGGGATACCGTTGAGATACGATGCTTACGTCTATAGTAGATGACTATATATCCGGGTGCTTATTGTGACATCTGACAGTTTGTTCATATGAGAGATCGAGTTAAATAGCTATATCGTGACGGTATCCTTGCGCTCTGGTCGGAATGCTGAAGATATATACTTCGAACTTCCTGGATCTAAGCCTACGACTTATGAATATTTCAGAGAATGCGAAAGCAATCGTATACTATGTCCATACTATGTCCATCTGGTTTAAGCAGAAGAGAGAGGATTTACTGTCGATTATCTCGATTCGAAATGGCCGGATCTCGAAGCTCCCTTATACCGAGCTACATAGATAAGAAATGACCACAGACGAGCTATTCTGTCTCGCGACAATGAACAGAATAGTCATTCAAGTCAACTAGACAATGCTATGCTTACAGGACCTACCAAAATCGCGACTATCTAATCATACTAGGCTGCGACAATGATATCACACCCCGCGATATCCTCCCTATCCAGCACCGGCAAACCTTAAACAGTCAACTGATCGAAGGATTCCAGTAAACAGCGGTGAAGTGTCCAGACACAACCATACGAGATATGCATATCAAGCGGGGATGACACCACGGCAACTAAACCTGCACGGCTTCGTGGCAGCTACGGGGGCCTCGTATCAAAGCAAGCCATACAAGATCATAATCATTCATTCGTCTATTATAATTTCATTTTAATTACC
>NW_019170465.1:377340-442202 GCF_001890805.1 Aspergillus glaucus CBS 516.65 | reverse complement strand
AAAAAAAAAAAAAAAAAAAACAAATGCCAAATAAACAACCCAACCGTTTTAAACCAAAATTCGTTAATTCATTCAAGGAACGCAGTATCCACCGTCGACAACCAGGTCGGCACCGGTGGTGTAGGTCGAGGCGTCCGAGGCCAGGTAGAGGTAAGCACCCTTGAGCTCCTCGGGCTGACCCTCACGACCCATGGGGATCTTGTCCTTCCAGATGTTCTTGACCGACTGAGGGACGAAGCTGGAGATCTCAGTGGCAATGTATCCGGGGGAAATGGAGTTGGCACGGGCGTATTTGACCCATTCGACGGCGAGAGATTTGCCTGCAGCGGGTTAGCATCAAATAATTATTCAACACAGTGAAAGGAAGATGACGTACAGAGGTGGATGACACCACACTTGGCAGCGTTGTAAGCGGCCTGCATCTGAGGGAAGTTGACAATGTGACCACTCATGGAGGCAGTAGCCACGAAGCTACCGTAGTTGAAGTTGGTGAGGGGCTTTCCGTTAAGGTCGGTACCCTGCTCCTTCTGGCGCTTCCAGTGGGCAGCAGCAGCCTTGGCGCAGTAGAAGGTACCATCCAGGTCAATGCCAACAACCTTGGTATAGTGGGAAAGAGGACCGTCCACCATGGGGCCCTCAGTCCATGGGACACCAGCGTTGGCAATGAAAACATCCAGACGACCATTGAAATCGCGGACAGATTGGTCGACGGTCTTCTGGACGGCTTCGGCGTTGGTGATGTCACACTGGTATGCCTTGGCTGTTGTTGCTAGTTAGTACTGACGCAAATGAAAAGAGGTGCTGGAAATACATACTCTGAACACCGTACTTCTGAGAGACCTCAGCAGCGCGCTCTGGGGCCTTGCTGTTGTTGCTGTACCAGAAGGCAACGTTGGCACCGGCCTCAGCCAGACCATTGGCCACGGCGAGACCAATACCAGCACCAGAACCGGTGACAATGGCGGTCTTGCCCTTCAGGGAGAACATTCCCAGCAAGCTGGGGTGAGGGGGAGCGGTGGTGTTCTCATGGACAAAGTGTCCGACCTCGTTGACGGGGTTGTTCGACATGGTGAATAGATTAGGGATATCAAAGTAATTGTATAGATAGGTCTGTAGAAGAGGTGGTCAAGAGTGTGAAGAGTGACAGAGACGGAGGAGAAAAGAGAAAGAAGAGAAAAAAGCTGCCAGTGACCCTATATATATGTACTATGAAAGATAAAAGAAATGAGTTGGCGAGGGGCACCATACTATTAGTACTGGGGAATTGGTGGGGGAAGACCTGTCCGGCTGGAGTGGATATGTGACGCTATGCAAACTCCTAGAAACCGGCCGCGCTCAAAGAATTGTCGGAAGCATCGCGAAGCTTCAGCTGTGGTCAGTTAGCCTACGGAGTACTACTGTACATACTGTCATTCCGTGCTCTGAACGAAGTATAAGCAGTTCTGATATCATGTCTACTTAATGGCTATCTATCTCCGGGGATGACATCGTAGTCCGGGGGTTGTTTGCTGTGTTTGTATCCCGATCCGGACCAAGGTCGGTCCGATGAAGCTATCCTGGTCGGTGCGCCAGGCGGTCTCTAGAGGCAGAATAGGTCCCTGGAGCTTCATCTCAACGACAACCGAGGGGATCAATCCTCAAGGCATTTCACCCTGGAAATGCTATTGGGAATGGATTTCGAGTGTCTACTGCCTCAATATGTGCATTGCCAGTCTCTAACATGGTGAACTGCAATCGATAGCATACATTGAATCGACGTTCTACCCAGATTGCTCTCTGAACTTGGTTAACTAACCCCAGCTTTGTTCAGTACCCCTGTGATAAGAGTTTGCTTTTTCACTGAATCGTGATGATTCAGAATGGTAGAGAAACTAATGACGAGAACCCGGAACTCAGCAAATTCTCTATAATCCATACTCCATACCCTACTAACATCGAGTGCGATATCAGACATGTCCGTCTGTAACAACATCAAAGATCGTCTCATTCCAGTTGATAGTCTGCTCATTAATGCACCCGGAAACATAGGGAAATAATTCGTGACTGGCCAATGACGATGGTTGCCAGTACGCAGTGTGCTCTATGTCCAGCATTCCTTGCGCGTCCCCGTTATGTTGGCCACATTCCATGACTACGATCTGGTATCCATAACAAACGAAACAGTCCCCGTAGGCAAAGTGTCGCTATGTCCCTTCTTGCTGTCATCTACTCTGTTTGACACCAATCCGTGCTGTCCATATCGTGTGCCACACTACCATCCCCATCGCCCATCCCCCGAACGAGACCAGCCGATGTGAGATTAACTCCAGTGCCTCCAGTTCACCCGGTGTCTGGTGCGTCCTTTTGATTTGCAAACTCGCCATGATACCGTTAACAACTGTTGTCGCCGTGGCCGTGAGCTTGTCGGTGTTGTTTATTGTGTGCTCGGTAGTTGGCACAATCGTTTGGATAAGGATTCGACAAGAAAGGCTTTCTATGGCAGTCGCAAATACGCGCAATGGTCAATATGCACGAGGATTACAAAACTTTCCTGCCGAAACCGTGACTGAGCTGTCTCCCGAAGAAGGGACTGTCCTGGGACAGTATGGGCAGTTGCCATACGGAAGCCCAGCAGAATGGGCTCTGATAGATTCAAGGGAGAGACTGGTCAAGCCAATCGATCCAGAGACGTGTTCCATACTCAGCGAGAAGCCGCGATCGTTGCGCCAGTCCCCCTCGAGATCCAGGTCCAAGCGTTGGTCCAAAGGAGGCTTTCGACGACCACCGCGAGGGAGTTCTCTGGCACCTGTAGGGGAAAAATTCGAAAAACGGTCACTTGAAAAGTCTTCATTTGAAACTCGACCTTCTGTTTCGAAGGACGAAGTGGAGGTTTCAGCAGTCGAAGGGATCATGGAGCTGCCAGCAGAGACATCTCCTAGACAGTCGCCAGACAGAGAAGAGCCGCCTCCTGATCCCAACCTCCACTCACCGGGAATATGGTCAGTGTACATGAACAGGGATTACTCGAGCAGTTTGTTCCCGGTCCGTGAGGATGAACACGAGGGATTCGACCCGTATCGCCTCCGGGTACGAGGGACAAGCCTTACCACACAAACAGCAGGGACCATGCCAGATCAACCGGTGCCACCTCCGCCTCCATGTGCCTATCCGTCTAATCGTTTCCGTCTGTCGAGAAACGATTCGTCCATGAGGTTGTCATCTCTGAGTCTTGATACAGCAGACAGCTCTATCCTGGAAGATGGTAGGAGAACACCGATGTTGATTGACAGCAACTTCAACTCGCCAGCTTTGCCGCCATGTCCGACGTTTGTGCCGTACAGCGCCAACGATGTTGGCCGTCTGGACAGGAGCTTCTCGACGAAGAGTTCGCTACAGGGGTCGTTTGCATTCCCTTCAGGATCGGTAGAGTTGGAGGCTTACAGAATGGAACGGGAGCGAACGTCTCCTCGTCGAAGCTTGACTGCTCGAAGTCCGAGTCATAGTATGGAACGAATTTGCCCGCCACCACGCAGGAGTGAATCTCTGTCTTCCACTGCACCAAGACGGGACCCACGATTTGCATCGCTGGGAAACATGCCTATTTTGTATCCAAGTCCCAACAATATTCCTGCTCATTGGAACGGCATCAACTACAACTCTGCACTCCTGCCCCATTTCAGCCAGATACGACGGTCTTCGGTGCGCCAACACCCTCCAAGGGAGTCCACTGATTCCCTTTTTAGCAGTACGGACAACCTGCTTAGTGTTTCGGAGAGTCCAAGCAGGAGATCCAGCAATGTCGTTGTGCATGAGACACCGTTGTCCGCGGACAGTCTTCCGCGACTCCCTCCTCCGTCTGCACTGAAGGGTGGGAATGGCCCACGCAAAGGCCATCGACGGCAGAATTGTGTCCGGATTTCGATCCACCCTCCGATCACCTATGGAGGTTCGGTTTTCTCCCCCATGGCTGAAGAACCGGAGGAACACGACGGAGCAGCGAGTCGCAGATCCGAGGTCTCCGAGTTGTCAGCCACCAACATGTCCTCTTTGCCCAGTATCTCGACAATTTCCATAGACAGACAAAACCACCATGAACGAAGCCGCCCTTCTTCATATCGTTGTGCCTCTTACCGGACTTCACCTCCTAAATGGAAACATGCACGGACAGGCTCCAAGGACACTGGCAACACCAAGAATTTACCTGGTATTGACACCTCACTTGCTGCTCGAGAAGCCAGTTTGTGTCGTACACCATCTCCCGACAAGAGTCCTCCCGCATGGTCAGCTTCCCACCAAGCCCCATCGCCATCGACGCGTGAGAACCCACCGACCCCTGGCGAACCACGCGTGTCTGCAGTAAAGGGCCCGCGCAGTCAACCCAGAAAACCGGTCAAAAACACCCAGCGTTCCTCAATGCCCTTGGCAGAGAACTCGACATCCCCATCGCCGTCGACGTCCTCGAATTCCAGACAAAACAGCTTGAACCAAAACTCCCAGAAGTCAAGCTCCACCCTCAACCGAGGCAACAGCAATTCTACAAACAACACATCGACAATTAACGATCAAGACGCAGCAGGGGGATTAGAGGTGGTAAGCGGCCCACAACCGACAAGACCACTCTCTCCATCTTGCGGGGTGAACAAAACGCCCAGCAACCGAAGCGGCAATATCGTGACGATCTGGGAGGACACCAAGATCGACACTCATCTCGAACGAACACCAACCAAGCAGTCCTCTGTTTCAGCTCCAGGTGAAGTCATCGAACTACAGGGAGACGTTTCGTTCAACCAAATCGAGCGGCACAAGAGCACCGGCGGGATCAAGGAACCAGAGGGCAAGGATACCCATAATGATAAGCCGCCTCGCGCAGCCAGCCAAAGATCGACTCAACCGGAACTCATGACGCCGGTGAACAAGATAGTTGGACTGGGAATTGGGGCGACAGCGGCGACTCCGGGGAGTTTGTACGATGGTGATGGGTTTCTGAAGGAGTAGGACTGGATTTTCTGTTCTTGTGTTGGGGTTCAAGGTTATTCATTGTAAAAGTGTGACTGGTTTCACTATTTCTGTATCTTAATTCTATTTCTGATGCTATCGCAGGCGCTTTCGTGTCTCGAGATCCTTGATTACTAGCTAGGCGTAATTAGAAGAATGGATGTATCATGGTAACTTTTCTAGAAGTACAACCCCCTTTACCTCAAAAACAACGTTTAGTCCGTTCTCTGCCACTTAGCCTCATCTTTTTCTTGCTCTTGCCCAACAGATCCATTCTCCTCATCCCTAGTCCTCACCGTCCCAGCACCAGGCCCCAAAGGCAACATCGGCTCCTGCCCACCCGCAATCCAATTCCCCTCCTCATCAAAATACTCATGCATATTATCCGCCGTAATCCACCCCGAACTCCCAGGCATAGCAGGCGGGAGTCCAATCTGCTGCACTGCCTCATCGCCTTCTCCATCCCATCCTTCACCCTCATCCTCCTCATCGCCAGGAAGAACCGGATCAGGATGTAAATTCGAACAAGCAGACACAGCCGCATACAGCATCTGCGTCGCAGACTGATCAGCTGCTCCAGGTCCAGTCGTCTGATCCTCCGTCGCGCGTTGAGTGGCCGTTAGCGTTGCCGTTTCACTTGTCGATATCTCGCTTAGGTTCTCTGGTGCTGTGGGTGGTACGATGGTGAGGGTGATACATTCCTCTTCGTCGTCTGCGGTTGGACCAGTTGGTGTGGGGGTTGCGATTTGCATGTACAGGCCTTGGACTTCTTCGGAGGGAGAGGTGGGGAGTTTTAGGCGTTGGATGGCGTGGAGTGAGATGGAGGGGTAGGGGATTGAGATGCCGGTTGTGGTGGAGGGGGTGTAGAGGAGGAATTTACTGTAATCGCATACCGCATTAGTTATTGCTAGACAGCAGGTTGAGAAAAGGGAGGAGAGGACATACTCAGAAGTAACCCAGACATCGACACCGTCGATCACGACTTCTTTTCCTTCTTCACCTTCAGCGTCACCATTTCCGTTAGCGGTGCTCGAGGACGCGCCGCGAATAGCATTCAATGCTGGAACGGAGAGCAGATCGCGCTCGAAAATGACGAGTTTGCAGGCCTTGCTGTGGTAGTGGAGGACTGGGGGGCCGGTGTGGAAGGACGCGGGGGTGCGCGATTGGTGGTCGGCGAGGAGGACGAAGGAGGAGGCTTCGGGGGGTGTGTTGAGGGGCTCCATTGCTCTTTTTATGGAGGAGAGATGGTTGTGAGCAAAATTAAGGAGGGTGTTTGGGGTGTTGTTGAGGTGAGGAGGAAAAAGTTGGTTCGCGGGAGAGCTATTGTAGATGTTTTCCCGACTTCACGCCGCTTTTGGCTCCCTGAGCAGCCCAGAGCGATCAGAATATCCTTCGCCACGGCAGTACAGAAGAATCAACAGCATAAAAATAAGATTAAAGATACCAAGCAAAAAGAACTTCATGCTATCCCGGTTCAGAGCCTCATATAACTAGATTATCCCGGCTGACTAGACAATCCGGCATTGTCTATATGTCGGATCAAGCTGTCTACAGATAGCAGTGTCACCGATGCACCTTGCTCAATCCACAGCCGTTTTCCCACTTTGATCCTTGATCAGTGGATCAGCTCCAAACTTCTTGACCAAGATGCATACCATTTCCTTATTCCTTATTTGAACTGCAAGATGCAACACTGGTCCAGGAGTAAGCTCTTCAGACCCCTCAACTGGCTGGATCAATTGATATCAACAACCTTTTTGCTCATCAAGAAGGAAAGCATGTCCACACTGCCACTCTGCATAGCCTCATAAATTGTACTTGTGTTATTGATCTGGGCACCATGCTTCAAGAGTAATTCTATCATTTCATACCTCCCGGGATACACAGCATATTCAATTGTAAGTTGATAAAACAGCTGGCTCTCAGTTGGGTCACGGTCATAGACCACTATTTTGGTTTTTGGTTGCCATATCCTATAGCGTGATCATATAGTAATGTTGAGAGAAGGTCTCTAAAGACAAAAAAGACGTGTTGGTAGATGGATAGCTAAAGTACGGCGTACAGCGGCAATGAAAAGAAATTAGGGATGGAGGAGAAGTGAATTCATGTATCCTGGTGAAAAAAATGTCACACCTCCCGATCTATAGAGCATTAAAAGCATCAAATTCACTCTTATCTGGATGTACCGTCTAAACGCATGAAAGTGCCGGTCACGGGCATATCGAGTATTGCGTATACAGTTACACAGCATGTTTATCGTCACTATTTTGCTGGTTATGCCCTTGTATCACCCTGTCCAGCCTCATGTCCGTACTTGGGTGTGAAGATGGTTGATCACTCGGGGTAGATCCCTAAGGCTCTAGATAGACAATCATTTTCCCGTTACCAGAAACGAGTCACTGAGCAAAATTGCGGCGATGCCACACAGGCTTATGAAGTATTGTAGAATGCCAAAGTAGGGCGGCTGGGGTCCGCTCATTTCACGCCCATTCTGCCAAACGCTTGGTCTAGCTCCTCGCCCTCATCGCGTGGCTTCATCGACGGAAGAGTGGCAGCACTCTGATCAGCAGGCGTACTGTCCAGCAGACTCTGTTCAGCTCCACCCGCAGACGACGAAGCGAAACTGGCTCTACTCGGTTGAAGTATCTTCTCTTCCCGGTCCAACCACCCCGGAGCCACCCGTCTTTTCTCAGCCAGATCCCGTTGGCGAATAGACTCTTCCCATTGCTTGATGGTGTCGTCTGCGTCACTCCGAGTCTTCCTTAGATGTTGCTCGAGTGACTGACACGCAGCTAGAATTTCGTCTGGATGTGCGGCATGCTCACCACTCGCTGATACGATGTAACGGGGTTTGGCATCGGGATTCCCGGGATCACCCGTGACGGAGGGTGGTAGCGTGGAGGGGACAGATTTGTATGTGTAGGGAAGTGTTATCGCGGAGGGCAGATTGATAAACGGGGAGACGGTCAAAGGGACCTGGGCTAGAAAGGGATGCGGTCCTGAATGCGTGTCAGTATAAGTCCTCTCATGTTACAGCAATGAATACTCACTATAGGATTCGTACATGTTGAGCGAGATGGTGGAATAATAATGAAGGTGAAGAGGCGATAGTAATCTCCCCGCAAAAGGAACCAATGCGCGTGGATCCCGAAGTTGAATAAGCAGTGTGTTCCCAATTAGGCTGAGGCTCCTTTTCAACCAGCCAGAGAATAGAGATCTTTCTCGCTGACTCGCCTCTTGCTTGCCTCTTTTTACGATATTTGTCTCTCTTCTCCCATATTGATTATTTTACCTGTTCAGGAGAGAAGTGTTCTCTATTCCTCTTGGCTCCCCACATCGACTGAATCGATCCCTTTTTGGACGCCTTGGCCACTCCCGTTGCTGGTCGTTTTTGCTCCTGAAAAAGAGTTAACTCGGGTCTTTTCAATCTGATAACTTCTCTTCTCTTTTTGCCTTCTATCTTATAAGTCCAGTTATCTCTGGAATACTACTTTATCCTTATCTCTACACTCTACGATCTATTTGCTTGGACTCGACATCGATCGCTCTCGTGTGTGATTCCGCCGCGCTTAACCCCACCAATCTCTTCCCTCCGCGCTGCCAACTTCTGTTGGTCCTGTTCTCCTTTTCCTCTTATCCTATTCTCTCCTCCGTTTTTTCCCTTCCTCAGACGCGACTCGAACGTCCTCATTGAAAATGGACCGGAATTTGGCGCGAGCGGTGACGGACAAGAGACCGGTCCCGGAGATCGATTTCACGCTACATACTATGGAAGATGGCAGTCAGGTGTCCACCCAGGAAAGAGTAGTCAAAGGTATGGAAACAAGGGTCCAATGATAGAGATTGAATCCGTTCGGTCGCTAACAGTCTTGCGAATCCCCAGAGGTGCAAGCGCCCGCCTCAAACACCCCCTCGGACGAGTCCTTCTGGTCTCCTGAAGACCCCTCGAAGCCGAACCTGCAGTTCCTTAGACAGCACTTCTATCGGGAAGGTCGTCTTTCAGAAGAACAGGCACTATGGATCATAAAGAAAGGTACAGAGGTTCTGAGGTCGGAGCCCAACCTGCTAGAAATGGACGCACCCATCACGGTGTGTGGTGACGTTCATGGTCAATACTACGATTTGATGAAATTGTTTGAAGTCGGTGGCGATCCGTCGGAAACGCGATACTTGTTCTTGGGTGATTATGTCGACAGAGGTTATTTCAGCATTGAGGTATGCTCTCCCCTTCTTTTTAACTTGCGGGCCTGAATCTGACGCTTCTTCAGTGCGTTCTGTACCTCTGGACTCTGAAGATCTGGTACCCCAACACACTCTGGCTTCTGCGAGGCAACCACGAATGCAGACATCTTACGGATTATTTCACATTCAAACTCGAATGTAAGCACAAGTACAGCGAGGAAATCTACGAGGCTTGCATCGAATCCTTCTGCTCGTTGCCGCTGGCGGCGGTTATGAACAAGCAGTTCTTGTGTATTCATGGAGGCCTTAGTCCCGAATTGCATACACTGGAAGATATCAAGGCGGTATGTTCAACCGTTCCTACAGGGATTTAGCATTACAAATTCTAATGTTGTGGCAGATTGATCGCTTTAGGGAACCTCCGACCCACGGCCTGATGTGCGATATTCTTTGGGCTGACCCTCTGGAAGAATTCGGCCAAGAAAAGACTGGTGAATATTTCGTCCACAACAGCGTTCGAGGCTGCTCGTACTTCTTCTCCTACCCTGCTGCATGCGCTTTCCTCGAGAAGAATAACCTACTGTCGATCATCCGGGCACATGAGGCACAAGATGCCGGATACCGCATGTACCGCAAGACGCGCACGACCGGATTCCCTAGTGTGATGACCATCTTTAGCGCACCGAACTACTTGGACGTATACAACAACAAGGCTGCCGTGCTGAAATACGAGAACAATGTTATGAACATTCGTCAATTCAACTGCACACCCCACCCGTACTGGTTGCCCAACTTCATGGACGTCTTTACCTGGTCGCTTCCCTTCGTCGGTGAGAAGATCACGGATATGCTTATCGCTATCCTCAACACTTGCTCTAAGGAAGAACTCGAAGACGAAACACCAACATCGGCCTCTGGTCCCGGGTCGCCGCCGCTACCAATGGACGTCGACAGCAGCGAGTTCAAGCGCCGGGCTATCAAAAACAAGATTCTTGCCATTGGTCGACTGTCTCGTTTCTTCCAGGTCTTGCGTGAAGAGTCGGAGAAGGTCACTGAACTCAAGACCGCTGCTGGAGGTCGTCTTCCCGCGGGTACTCTGATGCTGGGAGCAGAGGGAATCAAGCAGGCTATTAACAACTTTGACGATGCTCGGAAGGTTGACCTGCAGAATGAGCGTCTGCCCCCAACTAAGGAAGAGGTTTACCGGAGAAGCGATGAGCAGAGAATGTCAGCTTTCCAGCGTGCTCAACAAGAGGCTGACAATGATGCCGGGCTGGCAACCGTGGCTCGACGTATCAGCATGTAAGTGCTCTCCCTTTTGAACAAGCGAAGAGAAAATCGAAAAAGTTCTAACAATCCATAGGTCTGCTGGATCAAATAAGAGTCGTCGGCAACGGGACGAGACCCAGGAAGCTTGATCGGATGATGAATCTGTCGACGGTCTTTGAGTCCAGCCTACGTCCCAACTTAGTTGCGGCTCCGATAATTCATAGAGGAATATGACGTCCGTGATATTGTGGTTGTCATGGTCATTTTGATTTAATTTTTTACTTTCCCTTTTTGATTCTGCTAGGATTGGGACGGCCGATTAATGTACCAAAATTTTTTGAAAACGGCATACCGGGAGAACCATTTTGTGTATATCCCTAGACAGTGGCCACGAGGCGTCTGCGACGTCTTGGGCTACATGAGTTGATGAATCTATACAGTGATATCTATCCATTTCATTTTAGCTGGCAGTGTGTATAAGAAGCATTGGGCATTGGGTATGATTGTTTCTGCCTTGCGTTGTGTACATGTGGATTTGAGTCTTTCCTCGTTTAGATATGAAATATCATTTCTATAGGTGTCCGTGTATAGGTTCGTCTACATATTCGCACCTTATTCAGTGTAATATTGCGTAGGTAGGAATGCTAGTGAGTTCCCCGCCAAGAACCGCCTTCAACCTTTTCCGGCCGACTCCCTCGTTTCTCCCCTCCAACAACCAGATCGAACTGCACACCACAGTCAATGCCACCAAATCTGCGTGGCTCATTGCCGAAATCCCTATCGCGTCCCCTGGACAGCGGGGTCTTTTACTGCCCCTCCTGCTCAACCTGGCGACGGACCATCTCAACGCGTCGGAAAACCTACCGCCCCAGCACCGGAACCAGCACGAGCGGCATTATCCCGCGAGGTCGAAACGGGGAATTGAATACTCAACGACACCAGTTTACCACATCGTCTGCGATTAACGCGGGAAAAAATGTACCGCCGCGGTTTAAGGAATTGTATGCGGCGTTGAACCGGGTTGGGGATGTTGCGACGGATCGGGTGAACTTGAGTCGATTGCAATTGGCTCTGAGGGGGTTGGAGTCGGAGGAGCCGCTTGTACGGGTTGCTGGTGGGTTTATCTTTTACATTGGTGTTGTGTTTGAAGGGAGGTAGTGATACTAATTGTTAATTTGCAGTGCTCGGATTGAACGATACGAATGCTGCACGCAGACTTGTTCGATTGTTGCTTTCCGATCCGTTGTCGTCTAGGGAGGATTGGGAGGACATGCTGGAGGGATATGAGGCTGATATTTCGCGAGGGTTGTTGATACGGTATGGCTACGTTATGTCAACTTGGAGGTCTAAATGCTAACGAAGCACAAGACACGGCGAAGAATGCCAGTCAATCCCGAACAACCTCCTTCCCACGATTTCCATTCCCTCGCAGCTATTGAAGAAAGCCAACATGGAGATCCTCGTTTCCAGTCTAGGCACAGAGGCGGACTCATCAGCATCCCAATTCACAGCAGACACATTCCTCGTCCCGACAGTGACCATCCGCACCTCGCATTCCGGTCGGCACAATGTAGTACGATACCCGGTTCACAAGAGCATCGTGTGCGGGAGCGGCGTGGAAGACCTAGTTTCATACAGTGGTCTGATTGCGCGGTCCGATTTGAAGAGAGAAAAGAACTCTGTCTACGGAGCTATTGGGATGGAAGTTTCGGACAAGGAAAAGAGGAATGACCGATTCGCTTTTGTGGATATCAAACAGGCAGAGGATGCACTGAACAAGTTCCGCGAGTCTGTGCAGAATGCATCGCTCTACGAGCGCGGGTGGAACAGCAGTGGAGTGCAGCCGGTTGTGGACTGGTTGGCGTCCATGCGGGAAAGCGGAGAAAGTCTGGATCCATCATTGAAAACGTTGATTCTGTCCTTGCTTGATGCAGCGGAGGAAGGCGTTCTTGCCAAGGAAGCCCGAAAGGCCCAGGAGCTACAAGCAGCCGGTGTCTCCGAGGAAGTCCGGGCGGAGCTGGACCGATCCGTTGGTTTGTGGGCGGAGAGAGCGCACTCAGAGCTCCGGAGTTCCCTCGAAGAGGGCTTCGCCAGCAACCGGTGGAGAGGCCTGGCTTGGTGGAAGTTGTTCTTGCGGGTGGATGATGTGAGCATGCTCACGTCTGAGATTCTGGAGAGACGGTATCTGCAGGGGGCTGAGAAGGAGGTCATTTGGACGGCGGGACAGCTCCAGCAGGCAGGCCTGATGGATAACCCGGAGCACTTTGAATTATCCGAGCTTAAAGAAGGAGAGCAGCAAGCGCTCGTGGAACAGACATCTCCGCTCGTGCCCTGGCCGGTACAGATCTCCACTAGCCGCACGCGACTACTCAACACAACGGTACCGGCCCTGCAGGCGCTGGCGCAACGGTTGGTGCTGTTCAGCATGTCAACGACGACGCTGACAACTGCGCTGTCGGGATTGACCTATTTCTCGTTCCCCACGGCGTCTGTCTACGAGACGTGCACATTGGCGGCGGTGGGACTGGTGTACTCGCTGCGCCGGCAACAGACTAAGTGGGAGCGCGCGCGCGAGTTCTGGGAGGACGAAGTCCGGGAAGAGGGCCGGACGGCTTTGCGATCGACAGAGGAGCAGTTGCGAACGCTGGTGCAGGAGGGCGGCCGACCTGCTATCGAGGGCACTGAAGATGAAGCGCGCGAGAGCATTGAGCAGGCGCGCAAAGCCGTGGAGGATATGGATGTCAAATCTACAGACCCTTAGATTATGTACAGAAAAAATAAGAGACAGGAAGTAGTAATGTACAATAAAGAAGAGCTTCGATCAAGTCAATTCCACACTTCCCTCAGGAACACCCTGCCTACTGCGCAACCTGCGGGCAAAAAACTGCATAACGGGCAACATCTCATCGCGATTCCGCGGCATCGTATCACCCTTCCTCGCATACCTATGCGTCTCCACAAACTCAAACACCTGCTTCGTACGCTGCACAGCATTATCCGTAACAACCGGCGAATCCCTCCCCGAAACCAACAACACCGGCGTCCGATTCTTCGCCGCTACCATCGTACTCCCAGACAACGGATACGGCGCGCCCACCGAAATCACCCCAGACAACGACTTATCCTCCTCTGTCTCAGATAACCCCAACTCCTTAGCAACGCTCAACCCAAGCATCCCCCCCTGCCCCAACCCAAGCACCAAAATCTCCCTCAACCGATACCCGCACTTCCCCACAAGCACCCCCCTAACCACATCCTCCATAATCGTCTTCATCACCCTCCCAAACCCAGCATCCATATCTAACCCGCCGGCATTATCGAACGTCACGTCGTCGCCCCAGTGGAAACCGGGTAGGTCGAAGGGGAGCGGGTGCGGGGCTTGGAGGGTTAGGATGGTGGTTTCGGGGAGGTTGAGGGCGCAGGCTAGTTGGGTGAAGGAGGGGGCGGAGTCGCCAAGGCCGTGGAGGAGGAGGAGGATGTTGGGTGTTGGTTGTGAGGATTGGGAAGAGGATGTGGAGGATTGGGGAGGGGTAATTGTGATGGTGAGGTTGGAGGGGAAGTCGGAGGGGTGGGGGGTTTTGGTGGGCATTTTCCGTGGATCTTGGGATTTTTTGCTTGGGGTCGTGTATAAATTGAGCTCGAAGCTTTGATATAGGGCTCGTAGAGTGATGTTCTGGTTGGATTCGTGGTTGTCTTTTTTTCTAGCTGATAAGAATCTTGGATGAAGCTGATTACCATAAACGGTATGGTCTGTTATTCTGCCGCTTGTCACCGCCATATCTAATCTATACTCTTCACTGTGGTAACTTCTCGACGCATGTATTCACTGGGCTGGCCGATCTCGAATTATTTAGTCTAACAAGCCGATGCACTGTAGATAAATAGACAACACGCCCGCGTTACCGTTAACCGGCGTGATGACTCGCAGACAGCTTATGCGACATGGACGTGTCGCTACTACTTTGAATACACATCGACTTAGTCTCTATTATATAAATATTATAAAGAGACTGCATTCTTGTCGAGAGCTGACTTACTAAGTTACCCTTCGACATAAATATGCTTGTTTAAATCAACCCCCTTCATAGAGGTCAAGAGACCTAAGGTGTTTACCATTGTGGCTAAAAGACAGGCAAGCGGCTGGCAGTCTGTCTATGTCCATAACGACGACCACAGCAGGTTATTTGAAAGGACGGCTACAAGCCCTAATTTGAACCAGGCGACTCTGTCTAACAGGAGTTGCAATCAGCAGCTGCTACCCCCTTGGTCTGCTCTGCTTTCCATCAGACATTTACTGTGTTTAAGCGCAGGAGCACATGAATCGTGTAGACTGCAGGGTTGATGGTGTAATGCCTCAGCCATGATGCATTTAGATCCTGAATGGACAGGTTCGAAGGTTTGCATGGTCCAGAATAGTGTTTCACGTGATACCGTGGCTGATCAGACTCTAGGGCCAGATGACTGATGAGTGGCCCTGGCCCTAATTAATGTTTGCGATGGCCAGGGTTTATCCCCGATCTTTACTATGGACTCATTTGAGCAGAGTGTTCCTTAGCCAGAGGAATTACACAAGATGCCCGTGGATTGCTGAACTCGAGGATGGATACGCCCATCGCCTCCAATACCCCTACAGTGCCGGGTATACAAGCCTCACTACTGTCCATTGGACCCGCCTCGGCAACTCACTCCAATCGACTCCGTTTCTCATCACCCAATTCAAGCGCAGGGCTCGACCGCAGAATGGAGGGACAACCACGCTGGTATCTGCGGGCAGTCCAAAACAGACCTCCCCGTCTCTACGGGATCGTTGCGGTGGGGAGGTATATGCGGTTTTACAAGTGGGATAGAACCACGTGGAACATTCAGTTTTGGGGTCCAAACACGGGCGATGCATACCATGTCCTTAGAGATCGCTCGGCTGTAGCGGCAAGGCTACGACACACTCGAGTACACGAAAGATCATCCTAGCAATAGACTAGGGGTGAACACAACTGCGCCCAACTTGGGCCAGGTTTTAGGAGCAATCACCGGCTGTATGGAATCACTGCGGTAGGGAGTTAAATTCGATTTTCCAACGAGGTCATAAGACTAGAAAAGTTGTGCTTTGGGGCACCAGGACCATGTCGATGATAACCGCGCAATGATCTTGAGGTACTTGAGATACAATTACCACGCGAATACTAATCCAGCAATGCAAATACCTGGGCACACTGCGGGGAGACAATCGCCGGTATGGGATAATCGTCATCATAGGCTATGTCCGCTTCTACAAGTGGAAATGAAGACAAAGAACATTGAGTTTTGGGGCGACCCGGCTGAGCATTACCATATACTCAAGAACCGCACTGAAGTCGCGAGTAAGTTGCGGTACATCCGGAGCAATCACTGAATAGGTAGTCTGAACCAGAATGCGCTATTCATTGGCCAGGAGTGGGATCTTGTGCGCTATCCCTAAACCATGGTTGTCCGTGACAATCACGTGTTAAACCGCGAAAGACAACCTGGGATACGCTTCTAAAAAAAAAAAAAAAAAAAAAATTCTTTTTTGTTAGAATAGTTTATTAGGTTGAAATAGCAATCCATCTCTCTCTAACCCATAGTAACGACCTCTTGCACTTTATCGAGATGCTTCAGAATATATTGCCGCCAAGCCAACCCTCCTGACATGGCCGGAAGTTGTCCAAGTTCTTCCAATCCCAGACACAATAACTCCCAGTCAAGTGTCTCCTCCATTATCTTTTCAATCTCATAGAAAAAATCAGTCGGAAATCTAGAGCGCCAATAACTGCCACCAAGGTATATCCCTATAACATCCTGCACCTTAACGACATCTGACGCTGGGAGGTTGTCACATAAGATACACAATATCTCTGCGGGAATAGTGGAAAGACGACAATGGTGATCAAGAAGGCTTCTGGATCTAACCCGCTTCTTTATCCTGCGCCGGGCCTTGGTATTAGAGTTTGGATATAATTGATACACCCGGGGTCTGATAGAGTATAAATACTCTGATGTTAATATATATAATCAGTCAGGTGTCGCAAGGGCCGTTGGAATCCTTACCCTTCGTGCTCATGAGCGTACGATCAGCTTCGCTGATGTCAGTACCATACCTCCAACCCCTACATTCCCGACATAGGATATCCAGAATCGTTTTTAAATCAGTCTTTACCATAGTCCCGAGGACCCGGTGGTGGCAAAGCATTTCCCAGCAAGGCACGTGAATCGGGTAACCAAGCAGTTCTTGGTCTGTAGGCTCGTGGGATGGCACATGAACAGCAGGCAGTACGAATCGATCTTGTTGCAGATCCATCCTATACAGATTGTCTATACGGCCTTCTTCGCTGTTCCATGAGACTTCAAGTTCGTCAGTCGCATCATAATCGTTGTGGTATGCTATGCCTGATATTTGACATTCGTTCTTGCGTGGCTTCAAGAGAACTTTCGATATTATCAAAACTAGTCAGTTCCTATTCGCCAATGTGGTATTCGCTGGACGTACTCATGCGATACAAGCTCCACCAAGAAGCAGGGCTCCAGCGCTCATTCATGATCTCGCTTGCAGTGTATATTCCCGCGCGAGGGCGGTCCTTGGCCTGTCTAGAGGCATACAGAACTTGCAGCGCGACATTGATTGACTGGCCGCAGATGTGGCAGAGGGGATCAGGCCAACCACATTCATCAAGTGTGTCATATCCGGCACAGTCATAGACATTTTTTCCACATCCCCCATCGATTTCGTCTGCCATCTATCTTGCTTTCGGGGAGCGATATGGGAGATGACTGTAACGGATTACATCAAGGTGATACGCGCATATAGAAAAATTCTCAACGCAACGAAGTACTTATTGAATCGCAACTCTCGTTGGCACGACCTCACTGGCATCGCAAAAGCTGGGGTACATTTAAAACCATTATCAAGGAAAGGAGAAGGAACAAAACCAATAATGTTTTGAACTCGAAGAGCGAGGACAAACATAGTAACCATGGGCTCTACGTGCTAGCCCTATACGTCCGTTATCTAATCCAACCGACTGTAGTGTCTTGAAGGTATTATTATTATTATCATTATTAGTGTAGTGGTAACCTCTATCTTCAATCAACCTCGCAGGCTTTTCCCCTAACCCTTAGAGACGATTTCTTGCACTTTATTTAGTCGCCTCAGAATATACCGACGGCAAGCCAACCACTCTAATCCCTCTGGTATTTCCTGGCGCATAAATACGGTTTTGGGTGCACGCCGTTTTTTATTACGGCTTTGAGTATGCTTGACAACCGGCTTAGGCAAAAGTGCATCGGTAAGGTCGTCAAGCTTCAGGCATAAGAATTCCCAGTCCAGTGTCTCATCCATGACATCCCTCACCTCATGAAACAGATCCGTTGAGATCCTGGAACGCCAATACGCATCACCAATATACGATCCCATGGTTTTCTCCACACTGGCGACGTCTGATGATGGAAGATCATCAAGAATGAAGCACAGTACTTCTACAGGGAGATGGTATAGGCGACAACGGCGATTGAGGCGGCCGTTTTTGAATCTCTTATTTGCCATGCGTCTGGCTTTGTTGATGAGAGATTGGATCTTTTTATCATCCCCTGGATCTGCTAGATGTCAGTAGCCTTTGGCTAGATGACAGGGACCGTTGATCTTACCCTTTACACTCATGGGCATATCATCCACTTCGCTTCTTTCGGTATCATACCCCCATTCTTCATATTTCCGGCGCAGGATAGGCCAGGATAGTCCCCAAATTGGTCTTTGCAATACTCCCAAGAGCCCTATGGTGGGAAGGTAATTCCCAGCAGCGGAAGTGCACCGGGTAGCCGATCAGTCCTTCACACTCTGCGGGATCTAGTGATGATTTAGGGAGAGTAGGCATTGCAAGATGGCACTTTTCCTTAACCATCTCCTCACAGCCAATAACACCCTCTTCACTATTCCATGGAACTGCAAGCGTGGGATAATAATCCCAGTTGTAAAATGCCATGCCTGATGATTGGCATTTCTGGGTGCGTGGGTTGAAGAGAACTAATTGCCATTCAAGAGTCAACTAGCGAAAATAGACATGGTTATCGTGAAGCATACTCAAGACGATACAGAGCGGACCAATAAAGAGGATACCCAGACTGCCCATTAATCAATTCACGGGCAGTAAACACGCCAGGCGGAGGATTGGCCTTTTTCATTCCTGCTACAGACCATCCTATCCCCGACGCAATCCCGACTTCGTAGCCACAGATGTAGCAGAAGGGGCCAATCGGTTCAAACGCACCAGATGTATCATAGTCATAAAGGTTATAGTGATTGTTATCTGAGGAGTTAGAGCCAATGAAGTCCAAGTCCGGATCCTCCATCGTCGCGTTGTCTCAAGGCAGGATGGTCGTTAATTCGTTAATATCCAGACCCCCACCATTCGACCCTCTTTATTGGAGGCCGTATACAGATGACATCAGGGTGATACGTATACAGACTACTTCCATCATCACCAACATTGTGCCCTACCATCTAGAGCTCAGCATGAGTGTTATTGTACAGATTCCCAATAGAGTAACCCCACCAAGACCACCTACAGCCCCACGGCTGAGCCCGATCGATGCGCCACACCGGAAATAGACTGAGCACGTAGCGATTTACGTAAATTGTCCTATGCTCACCAGCCTCACTCCCGATCCCTGAACAGCCGAAGATGAGGGGAAACAGATCGACTGTTTTACCTTTACTCTGTAGGGCACGCGATCGAGGCGGTATGCTCAGAGATCGTCAATTGAGTTTCGGATTTGTTGCTGCCTGGTATTAACTATCCAGTAATATCCATTAAGATCGAGGAAAAAGATGGAGCATTATGAGACAATTTAGCACCAGCCACACACCGCCACGTTATGGTACGGAATAGTATCGTATGGTACTGCTCTGTAGTTAGTACGTTCCTGATTGGTAACATTCGGGTCTCGGAGGTACTCGTAAGATATGCTTTGGATATACTTTGGGACGGGATGGCTTGTATTGTAATCTGTAAAGGCATTCAATTGACTGTTATTCATACCATTTGTTTTTTAATACAGATATCTATATCCCTACTCCATACTCTATTCTATCGCCAAGCTGTATACGTTAGCCAAGTCGTAGGGCAGAGACAAGCCTTTGCCCGCATCTTGGCTACGGTAAGGCTGATCCACCACATACCGATACCAATCATACAGTAGACCTCGGAGATACAATACGGAGGACCCCTGGTATGTACACATACTCAAGTCCATACAGCTCCATACAGACCCATGGTACAGATACTCGCCCCCCATTCTCATTAAACGTGTCCAATAACAACCGCCCATTGGATGGGCAGTGTATGGAGTATGTACTACTCGGAGTAGAGGGCTCAGCTGAAGGCGTGATGTGTCCTCAGCTGGTCTGCGCCATCGGAATCGCAGCTGAGGACTCCGCATGATGGTGGGGTAATGGGACACCTGTACTCCTACTCAATGATATAAAGAGGGGTCCCCTCTGCTGTCTTCTTCTGGATTCAATCACTCACTCACTGACAACTCAATCTCTCAATCCCTCAATCTCTATCTTTTCTATCTATCTTCCTTTCTTCCTACACAAATAACCAACACAATGGCTTGGGGCTGGGGTATGTTCACCCCTCCCACATCCCACCTTGAACGAAGCTAACAAAGCTACACAGGCGAATCCGACGACGCTCACCGTCAGGTGTACGACAACGAGAACAAGCACGAGAGCCACCTCTCCCACGAGGTTCTCGCCGGTGCCGCCTCGTTCGCCGGTATGAAGGCTTTTGAGGACCACCAGCGCAAGCAGGGTACGTTTTCTGTTCCTCCCCCTACTATACCCCTCCAACCCCACGTACCCCTCTATGTCCCACTACTACCCCTCACCAAACAAACACTAACACAACCGTCCTCATCTACAGGCAAGAACGTCTCCCACTCCACCGCCAAGGAGGTCCTCGCCGGTCTCGCCGGTGCCGAGGTCGACAAGCTCGCTGAGACCAAGGGTCTCGACCAGGCCGACAAGGTCAAGGCCCACCACCACGCTAAGAAGAACGCTGAGCACATGTACGATGAGCACTACGTTCAGGGCCACGGTGCCGAGGAGTACAACCCTGGTCAATACCAGCCTCACAAGAGCTTCTCTGGCCGCGGCTGGTAGATTTGAGGTTGATTAGGATTTTTTTCTTTTTGATGATACCTCTGTATATACATATGTCAATGAGGATATGAATAAATCAGACTTGATAAGTACTTGTGTTCGAGTTGAGTATTCTGTATACGTTGCTATGATGGTAGAACTCAGTCCATATGGTTTTGATCATTCGATCGTAGCTTCTGAAATGGTCTTCATGGCTTCCCGCAGCTTAAACGGTCCGTTATGTACATTTGTCGTTGACTTTCGCAATGTATCTCAGAAATCCCGATAGCGATCGAGACACGCATTTATGAAGAATGACAAGTTTCTGTTAAGAGAAATCCTAGTGATTGAGGATCACGCCCCGTAGAGCGCTGGTAGCCCCTTCCTGGCTCCTTGAGATGATTGTATCAAGCTCGCCTGGGGCTTCGTGGTCAGCGTACTATATATCATGTCAGCACCTAAGGAATGGACTGTGGAGTTCAGCACGCATTGCAATGCCGCTGGATGATATGAGGCCTACTTACCAGTCCGCGTTGTTTAAAGACTTCTATGAGAACGCAAGCCCTGCGTCACCAATTATTTTCACTTTCCATATCCATCGTTGAGGTATTGCCCCATTGGATGTCATTGTGGTCGCGTGTAATTTAACATGACATCTAGATCACAGTGCTCTCGTATCTGTACTTTCCATGCTCACTGAAAGCACCTGAACAGCCACTCACAACAAAGTCCAGGTTGGCATTCCTCGGGGAATGTGCGCGGGGCAAATATCGAATCGTAAGTCGACGTCAAGGATCCCTCTCGTTAAGTGGGGGCAAGGGTTGGTCCACTGATGTGATGACTTTGCTTTTTGATGGCACGCGCTTCCATTTTCCACTTTTCCAATGTTGTGTCCCACTATTCAAGATCTTCCGGATCTCTGTTCGACTTTCCGGTCTTAATGTTCAAACGAACCATAAAATCTGGGTAAGGTGAAGTTTCTCCTAACCCGGAACCCTCGGTGCTTGTGGATTCTGACTGCGTTTGATCGCGCAAAGGATCAGCCTCCTGGTCATCATATTTGACCAGCAACAGAGACTAACCAGTGGTCGATTCTGTCGTAATTGGCATTGTCAGATCATCACGTAAAAGAAGGAGCTAGCTGCATTTTCTCATGCACAGTTAACGAGTGTGCTCGACACGCCGACCTCCATGACTATCCTTGCCACATCATCAGCCTAGTACTTGGTGTTGTATGGTTTGTAGGTTTCCTTGTGGGAGATTTTGTCTTAAGCCCAATGGCCGTGGGTTAGACTGGCCAATTTGGTCATTAGAGTTTCGTAGTCCTCATCGTGTCCCGATCTCACGACAATAGTCTGAGAGCGCGCTCTCAATCGAGGTTGTGGGATGAGTGTCATGTTCCAATTGACGATTTGATATGCCTCCAACTCAACGATATCAAAATAGTCGAGAGCTTCGAGAGTTCTCGCCTGATTCTTTGGCGAATGTTGGCAGTTCTCTAAGCCAGATGTCTTAGAAACCCTCCAGTATAGGCACTCTATAGGAGGTATTTAGGGAGATGGAAGTGGTCTAAGTGTCTATAGGCTATACACCAGTCTGTAATGAATTGAATGTAACCTGTATGGTAGACAAAGCTCACATGTGATCAATTCTTGACGAGTCAGACAAGGCGACGCGTGGGGGTTGGGGAGGAAAGACAACAAGGAGAGCATCTAGGTGGAACAAGTGAAGGCCAGAGACTTTGATCTAGCCCTGTAGCATTCGCTGATTATCCGGGTCACCCGGAAGCAATTGATGAATTTAATGCAGTAAATAGAAAACAGCTATAACAATTAAAATATTGATATAGTTCACCTGTGTCTTATTATCACGGGAATGGGATACCGGTTTGAGTCTATCAACGGATCTATATCCCACATTGAGACCCAAACTCAGATCCCTATCCATATTGTGGATGATGTCCAATGAATGGCAAAGCACTCAATGCACGATACGCGGACGTGTCTCCAGAGCAAGCAGTCCTCCAGTAGGCAGGATTCGGTGCAAAGAAAGACTATGGGACACTCTATCCAAGATAGACTGCATGCAATCTTCCTTGGCAATCCTCTGAATACGAAGATATTTTAATAGCTCAGGAGCTAAACCTTCTGTGGATCACGCGAGAATGCAACGAACCTGATACATCCATTGATCCGCGCAAACCATACAGACCATACAGACATACAAACCGCCCCCAAACAATGTGCCTAACCGGAGATATGCGCATGTACGAATGAACATGACGAAGCCGCCCCATAGGGCGATAGGGCGTGCACATCACCCGCGCTGCGTAGAGTTAAGAAATGAATGCTGGATTCCGCCAGTTGGATCGGCATCGGCATATCGGCAAAGAAAATATCCTGTTGGCTCGGTTTCACGATCTCACCTCATCTCATCTCAGTGACAGGTTTAAATAGGCTTGACAGACCATTGACAGATATAAGCCACATGCATAGCCTGTACTTGTACCATGTACAGAATAGGCCAGTTGTCAACTGGCCAATGGCGGAAGGGAACAACAATGGCTCCGGAATGCGGCCAACCCTGGCAACCCGTTAATCAGCCGCCAAGCAAGTCTCGAACAAATGAGATCATCGCATGCGGCACGTGCAGCTTACATTGCAGCGTCGATGCAGCGAGTGGGATTGAGAGAAGGGGAAAAAAAAAAAAAAAAAAAAAAAAAAAAAAGAAAAAACAATAGTGTGTATGGCTGCTATGGTTTATTGTGCCTGATAGGGAGTAAGGGGAAAAAAAAAAAAAAAACGGGAATTTCTCCGGTACAGTGGGAGGGCTTGTCTTTTTACTCTTCACGATGCGGTCGACTGGTCATCCTGAGCTTCTTTTCTCAGCACCAGACCTTCAATAACTCCTTCGTCCTTACTTGCTCTCTCGTTTATTTATTCTCCTATCGCTATATATATCCAACATATATCACTTCATTTGTCAAGGAGACTTTCCCGACTCGTTCTATCGATGCCAATTTCCTGCTAATTCTATACCCCGAAGTCGCTCCGTGACGGCGGCCTGCCCGCCAGGATTCCTACTGCTCCAGGATGAAATTTGCCAAGTTCGTTGTTCTCATGATATATATGCGCGAATTCCCATAGGCACGAACTGACTATATTTAGAGAATTGGAACAGGAGCTAGTCCCTGAATGGCGGGCCAAATACCTCGACTACAAGGCAAGACACCGGAATGATACAGAACACAAAAAAGAACCCGTTTGGAACTCGAAACTAACCGATGCGTCTTTTCTGTGTATAGGCGGGCAAGAAAAAAGTCAAGGCCATTGCGCGCTCTTTGCAAAAAGCGAGTCGCAGTCCCTATCCCCAACCAAACCGTCCATCCTCCCATCATGGCCATAAACGATCTCTGTCCGGATTGACCAGCGAGCAAACCGTTCCTCCAACGCCCAACCGTCCGTCAGACAAGCGGCTCACTCCCACAGATCCGTCGCAAAATAATTACCCGACGCCGTCTGCAAGGTCAGGGAATAATCCTGCATCGTCCGGTCCGCGTTCCACGCCTGTGCCACGTAGCGCAGAGCGTCAACCGCTACACTCCCCGGGGTCGAGATTCTCCGCTGCTGCCGTTGGGAGCTATGGAAGCATCCTCGCATCACCGCAGCATGGCGCACCCACTGCGTCTGACATGGCATCGTTGGAGCTACCCGATCCCGCCATCGACCCTCGCGATGATCAATCCGATAAGATGGACGGCGACGGCGACGATAAGGATCACGTTCATTTCACCACCAGCCCCAGTCGTCCAGAGAGTCGGGGCCCTTCGTCAGTCTCCCCGCGCCATGTTAGCCTCCCTAGTCACTCCGATAAAAGACCATCCATACCGAAAACGCCTGAGCCCGGCGCGACGAGAAGGTCTCAACTCTTGAAGCGAGTCTTCCCCCACCAAGATGCGGATCCATTGACGGAAAAACAAGGGCAATTCGAAGCTCCTCCATCGTCGGAGGTCGACCGGCGTCAGGACGAGTTTTTTGCTTTCTTGGATGAGCAGCTGGAGAAGATCGAATCGTTTTACCACATGAAAGAGGAGGAAGCTTCCCAACGGTTACAATTGCTGCGGCGGCAATTGCACATTATGCGCGACCAACGAGTCCAGGAGGTTGTCGGAGCGCAGAAGAAGTTCGGGAAAAGGAAAAATGGGAAAAAGGACGGTCCGAATCCGAAAGCCCTGACTGGGTTAAACGGCCATTTGGTGAAGGATGTCTTGACGGGACGGAACCGATTCGGGAAAAACACCGAAGCGCTGGCGCAAATGGCTACAACTACACCAAGGACTCTTCAGGCACAGGATCGTGAATCAATCACTCGTCGAAGGGATTTCTCGCGTCGGCCGGAAGAGGAAGAGTTGGATGAAGCGGAGGAGGAAGATGATGAAGACTCGCCCAATGTTGATGTACCATATCGCTCGGCAAAGAGGAAGCTGAAACATGCCCTCCAAGAGTTCTACCGTGGCCTCGAGTTGTTGAAAGGATATGCCTACCTCAACCGGACGGCGTTTCGGAAGATTAACAAAAAGTATGACAAGACCGTCCAGGCTCGTCCCACTTTGCGTTACATGTCGGAGAAGGTCAATAAGGCCTGGTTCGTCCAGAGTGAAGTTACTGAGAACCTGATGGTCGCGACGGAAGATCTATACGCTCGCTATTTTGAGCGTGGGAATCGTAAGCCGGCAATCTCCAAGCTGCGTCGTATCGATAACAAGTCGGGAGATTACTCTTCCAACACTTTCCGCTCTGGTCTTCTTTTAATGGCAGGTATATTGTTTGCGATTCAGTCGTTGGTCTATGTTGGACAACACATGCGTAGTGGGGATCCCACTCTTCATGTTCACACAAGCTATTTACTGCAGGTCAGTCTTCTGCAAAGGACCTGCCGTCGAAAGGTACTAACGCGATCAGATTTATGGAGGCTATTTTCTCGTTGTTTTCCACTTTTTGCTCTTTGCTTTGGTTTGCATGGTCTGGACCAAAGCCAAAATCAACCATGTTTTTGTTTTTGAGTTTGATACAAGGCATGCATTGGAATGGCGTCAGTTATTAGAGGTATGCGAACCCAATATTTGGCATGAGCTTGTCTAACGCGCAATAGATACCATGCTTTTTCCTCTTTCTCCTGGGCCTGTTTATGTGGCTCAATTTTTTAACTGTTAATGCTATGTATATATACTGGCCGGTGGTCCTCGTGGGGCTGACCCTAATCATTCTCTTTCTACCGTTCCGTGTGCTCTACCATCGCAGCAGACAATGGTGGGCATATTCCAATGTGAGGTTTCGCATCTGGGGTGACCTTTATCACTTACTAACGAGAACAGTGGCGTCTGGTTCTCGCGGGTTTATATCCTGTTGAATTCCGTGATTTCTTCCTTGGAGATATGTACTGTTCTCAGACATATGCTATGGGTGTAAGTGCACTTTGAAGTGTCAGCTGCGCAGTACTAATATTCCCCAGAACATCGAACTGTTTTTCTGCCTCTACGCAAGACACTGGACCGATCCACCTCAATGTAATTCATCCCATTCACGCCTTTTGGGATTCTTTCAATGCCTCCCAGCAGTTTGGCGTGCCTTTCAATGTTTGCGCCGGTACGCAGACACGCGAAACCTGTTCCCGCATATGATGAATTTTGGCAAATACATTTTTTCGGTCCTCTATTATGCGACCCTGAGCATGTATCGGATCCAAAGGATCCAGCGATTCGAAGCGACATTCATTACATTCGCCTTGCTGAACGCCGTTTACACTTCAGTGTGGGACTTGGCCATGGACTGGAGTTTAGGCAACCCCTACGCTAAACACCCTCTCCTACGTGAGGTCCTAGCATTCCAGCAGGTATGGGTGTACTACGTTGCCATGGTCCTGGACGTGATCGTACGATTCAACTGGATCTTCTACGCCATTTTCGCCCACGATCTTCAACACTCAGCCGTACTGAGCTTCGTCATCTCATTCTCCGAAATCTGCCGACGAGGCATCTGGACGATCTTCCGTGTCGAAAACGAACACTGCACAAACGTCCTTCTCTTCCGCGCCTCCCGAGACACACCCCTACCATACGACCTTCCCAAACCACCCGAAGAACCCGACCACCACCGACCCGAAGACGTCCAACTCCAAGAACAACCCCCAAGCACCGGTACCACCATCCAATCAAGCCCCAACCCCGAAGACCTAGAACAAGGACCTGTACCGCCAACACCTGCCGGCGCATCCATGCGCACGCGTCGCGGGTCTCGCGCAGCAGCCGGTCTTTCACGCGTTGGATCGATCGTGGCCGCTGCACACGCGCAGGACTTTGAGCGCAGGAAACGGCCTGATCAGATGCATCCTGCTTCTGTGTCGCAAGGGAATGCGCAGACTCCGGAGGATTCGAGTGAAGAGGAGGATGATCCAGGGGATGCGGATGCGGGTGCGGATGCGAACCGGTATGCGGAGGATAATTTGGAGGATGAGTTACCGTTTGGGAGGACGAGGACTCATCGGACGCATGAGGATGATGAGTAGGGTTGCTATGTTTTTGTTATTTCAGGAGGGATCTGGTGTTGAACATTTGGTCGGTAATTATATGTAACGAACTATGGGAGGATCTTTGATTGGTAATGCTGGATTTGGGGTATTTGGGGTGTATATAATGTAGTTATGTTCTAGCCATTTTGCTATGATAATCGTCATACAAAAAGATATGGTTCTCAACTCTTGGCCATCTTCTCTATCGTCCACCTTCAGCTCCCGTCCCTTGATCATACAAAGTGGTCCAATGGTGCAGCAACTCATCCACCTCAGATTCAAGATAAGCCTCAAACTTAGTCGCGCGGTGCGCATGAGTCCGAGGCTCAAGCTCCCAATGAGCTTGTTCACCTCCCAATGAGCTTGTTCACCTCCATATGCAAGCTCCTTTTTATCCTGAATCTCCTGGCCCTTTTGTGACCCAGTATCGCTCCTGTCCGGAAAATCCCCAAGCAACTCGGCAATCGTACCGCTGGGTCTGCGAGGCGGTTCATAGCGGTTGTAGCTATAGGTCGCTTGTGTGTTGTTAGAAGATAGAGCATGGCCATCCTGATTTCGTCGTTTTGCTCGGAAAAGGATTGGGCAGCAAACGTAGTATAAGGCGAGGCAGTAAGTGAGTTCTGAGTCTGGGGGTTGAGCTTGCTGTTGATCTTCGGGGTTGTTGTTGCTGCTGTTGTTTGTTGGCGGAACTGGTGGGAGTGCATATGCCCTTTTAGTAACATACACAGATCCAGTGTTACTTGAGGCAATGCTTTGTGATCGTTGTGGTTGTGGTGTCGGAGAATCTCGAGGTTCGCTAATGCTAGCGGTGCTCTGTGAAGGACCAGTTTTAGTGCTGCAAATGGCAGTTAAACTTACTGTATCTCTCAGTATCCGGGAGGGATTATTCACATACTTTACAGCGTCATCGGGACTCGAATTTGTAGGGTTTGTCTGTCTATACCTTTCCCAGAAGTTAAGCTGTTGTGAAATCAGGTCTTTGATGAGTCTCAGTTGCTCTGATCCCTTTAATGCAGCTCTTGTTTATCAAGCAATATCAGAAGTTCACTTCACAAATGAACAAATGACCGATACCTACCTCTGCTCAGCTTTCATCCTAGCATAGATAACAACCTGCATTATACATTGAAGATTACTCTTCATCTCACTCAATTCCACCCGAAACACCCTAAGACGCGAATTCTGAAGCCCAAACTTGAGCAACCCGACCGTGCTTTCTGCATCCTTGAACATTTCCCGAAGAGTCTCGAAGATCAATGAGCATCTCTCCACTATCTCGTTGGCTGTCGTAATGGCATTCCTCGAGAAAAGCGGCTTTGATACCTGGCCTTCATCTTCGAATACCTTGCCAATTTCTTCGAGAATGGTTGACGTGGTTCGCACCTGAAAGGCTGCGTCTTTGACTTGTTGTTTCCCCGAAGCTGCTGTGTCGCAGAATTTGTAGAGTGTCTGCGCTAGTGTAAAGCCGACTGTGGCTAGTTAGATGATGGATGCAGCGGCTGCTACCGCCTCCATCGTGTTTTCCAGGGGGGATTGTGCTTCCCGAAAAGTGAAGAGGATGGATGTGGTGAAGAGGTGAAATACGGCTGAGGGGGTCGACATTGTCAATACTCAGCCTCAGCCTCGTGATGCGTCCAATGATGGCAGCGTTGTACAAGTAGTGACAGCTTGTTGGAGCAATCGTCAGGAACTTGGAGGGATTATTGACAATACTATAGGGTATACAAAGCAAAGATATATGTGGCCAATAGATAAATATGGTCCAACCCTAATCAGTCACCATGAGATAACATCAGACTGAGCTCATTGTCACGTCCCTAAGCCGAGAGTCAATACCAAGAACATTTCCTTAATTGCTTCCATACTAATTACTCGAATTCTCACGGATATAATAAGCAGCCATGGATAACCAGTTACCAATTCAGGGTGAGTACGACATGGCTCATATATACACTCTCAACATCCTAATTGAGATGGCAATCAGAAACAGACATTCGCAAGGACGTCCCTGAGGAGCTCGCTAAAGAAGCTCTGCGCATACGGGATATGTTCGTTATCGATGAGACCAAACTAAAAGAGATCACCGGTCGTTTTCTTTCGGAATTACGAAGAGGTAGCTTATCCACCATGAAATGGATAGAGCCAATACTAATGATTACCAGGCCTAGAAAGCGACGATAGTGACATCGTACGTGACAACAACCCTTCTTCCCTTGACAAAATACTAACTCCCCAGCCAATGAACGTAACCTGGGCCATAGGCATTCCCACGGGCCACGAAACAGGCACATACCTCACCCTTGACATGGGCGGCACAAACCTCCGCGTTTGCGAAGTCACCCTCACCTCCACCCCCGGCGGCTACGAAATCATCCAGTCCAAATTCAAGCTCCCCGAGGATCTCAAAGTTGGCCTCGCGGACTCGCTCTGGGAGTTCATCGCGGACTGCCTATACCAATTCCTGGAAGAACACGGACAACTTGGAAACAGGGGAAAGAATGAGGTGAAGCTACCGTTGGCATTCACGTTTTCGTTTCCAGTTACGCAGGAGAGTATAAGGCATGGGGTGCTGCAGCAGTGGACGAAGGGGTTTAATATCTTGGGCGCGGAGGGGAAAGATGTCGTGCTGCAGTTAGAGAGGGCGTTGAAGATGAGAGAGCTTCCTGTTGAGATTGTTGCGTTGGTGAACGATACCACGGGGACGTTGATTGCTTCTGCATATAAGGATCCGGAGATTCAGATTGGGAGTATCTTCAGCACGGGGTGTAATGCGGCTTATATGGAGGATTTCGGGTCGATTTCTAACATCGCGCATCACAAGCTTCCTCCAGACACACAGATTGCTATAAACACTGAATGCGGTGCTTTCGATAACTCCCATCGCATCCTCCCACGCACGTCCTTCGATCTCGAAATCGATAATACATCTCCCAAACCCGGTCAGCAAATCTACGAGAAGATGGTCGCGGGTCTGTACATCGGCGAAATCGTCCGCTTAATCCTCCTCCATCTCCACGATTCCTATGGCCTCTTCGCAGAAAGCAACGACATTACCCGCCTCCGCATGCCAAGCGCAATCGACTCTTCTATCCTCTCCAAACTAGAAGAAAACCATTCCTACAACTCTGACTCTTCCACTGAGATCCAATCCCTTTTCCGCGACTGTCTAGGTATTAACCCAGCGTCCTACGAACTCAATCTGTGCTGCTTCGTTGCGGAATTCGTATCTACTCGGGCGGCGAGATTATACGCGTGCAGCATTGCGGCAATCTGTAAGAAAAAGCAGATCAGATCTTGCTCGGTGGGGGTCGATGGGTCTGCGTTTACCAAGTATCCACGGTTTAGGGAGAGGGCTGTTGGTACGTTACGAGAGATTTTGGATTGGCCGGAGGGGGAGGAAGATTTGATTCGTTTTAGGCATGCGGAGGATGGGTCTGGGGTTGGGGCTGCGTTGATTGCGGCGTTGGCTGAGAAGGTGGGGAGGCAGGAGGGATGATGTTGTTGGGTTGTGGTTTCTGGAAGAGTTTATCGATTCAAAGTCCAGCTTCAACTCATACTGTGTCTCCCACACTGTTTTGTCCTTCACTTGGTTATGTCAGGGCATTCACTGGCTAAATGGAAGTGCTAATCATTAAACCCCTATACACCCACCTATTATCTTTTCTCCCTTTGTCCCTTTCTTCTCAATGCCAACACTGCCCAACCTTGTATCTCAACACCATACCATCACCCTTTATCTCAAGCTGAAAGTCAAACGTGAGACGTTCTGTGATTCAAATATCGTCATTATTTTTCAATGAAGCCCAACACTCTTACACCGACCTCAACCTGTGGAACGGCCTTATCAAGACGCAAAGCGGTGTGAAGTTCAGCCTGAAGATTTGTTTTTTGCTAGTTACGGAAGTCCAACTAGAGGACCTACGGAATACCCAGCGGGGATCACCCCGGTGCACTTCGGTAAGAAGCAAATGATATCCCTAAGCGCCCCAGCCGATTCAGATCACCCACAAATTTTCTACACCCCAGAGGAGTTCACGGATGTTGTTCAGCATCTAAACTCAAGCTTCACCTGCCCCATGGCTTTGACTGCTGACGCTACCGATTATTTGTTCCAAATTTCTAACCGTCACCCGGCCGCGGCACAGGAGCTCATGCGGTACATTTATTCAGTGCGTATAACCCTATCCATGTCTTTTACATGGGCTCACATATTCTAGGCTTATCAGCCAAGAATAAAACACGGAGAGATATTAACAGTAGCCCAATACCACGTTGTTGAAGCCCTAGAAAACCATGCCACCCTGTTTAATAGCTTGAACACATACCCCATTTACCGGTCCTTTCCCTCTGCCGACAGACTCACGCCGCAAGCAGTCGGGGTACTACGAGATACGCTGTTGTACAAAAGTATTCCTTGTGACTTGAACCAGCCAGGCGTTCGGTTGTGTTATGAGCAGGGGTGGCTTCACTCGGAGCCGGCAGACCCTACCAAGCCCGAGGATCTCGTCTGCGTCTTACCGTCAAAACTCCATGAAAGGTAAGGTCTATATCTGCACTGGTATTCCAATGCTTCCAACCAAATGAAGCCCAAGTTGCTAACCCTACCAGATTTGTTGAATTTAGCTTGGAGGCGAGGACCCCGGGATTTTTTGTGCATCGAAATCCATGAGATCTTGAGGTTACGTTTGGAAACGAGTATTCGTGGTGAACTTGGTGCCGCAGCGCAGAGTTGACCTCTGGAAATATGCCGCGTTTGATGATCCATTCGCAGCAGTATGGGAACCCGTCAGACTTCCACCAACCATCGTGAGACCCGGTCGAGCAATACGCCAATCTTGTCCACCAGCTCTATGAGCTGATCCATTACAATGGAGGTGCTATATGTGTGTGTTTTAATACCACCACACACCACCACCACAATTCCTTTTCCAACTTGCATCATGCAGCATCCGCGATCTACTCGGGATGTTACTTGAGCTAAACATCTAGGGCATGGTGCATTTATCTAACACCTATCAGATAGTCATGGTCCTAGCGTAAGCCTGTTACGAAGCGACACTGCGACGGAGTTAGGGAGTAGTTAAGCAATACCTATTTACTCAAAATGGACCCAGAGGAAACACTCCAGATTGGATAGATATCAAACACTAGATGATGCCATGTATATATATCCAAGAAGACAACTTCTTATTTATTCGAGTGTACTGAATCTACTTACCATTTGGCGTAGTATCCCTCCCAGATAGTTCTAGAAAGCATTATATTGCACCGATCAAAGATATCTCAGCTTTCCATGGCCCTTTGCAGTTTGCACGATAGAATAGAGGATAACCAAACGGAGTTAATCTACATACAGAGTAGTTTATCTCCGATCCACGTGACATAGACGTCACATGCCAATGACTGCGCCTCGCCCGCCTTACTCCGTATCCGTACTCCGTAGATCATCAACTCCATCGCGCATCCTCTTTAACTGTCACATTTTCACCGATCTTGTCATCGACACATCTAGCACCTCAACACGATTGTTAAATATGGCTGCCAACGCCAGATACGAACAGGCTCCCCAGCGAGACTCCTTTGAGGAACGGGAGTTCTCTCAGCCCCCGCCGTCTTATCAAGCGACCCCAGAGTTTCCCAGTGCGCCTCGCAGTGAGGGAGACAACCTGCCTGATGACTTCAAGGTGTGTACCCTAGTATACAGGAAAAAATGGGGTTGTTTTGGAATCAGAGATGTGCTAACGGAAGTAGTTCGGTGGTACCGTCGCGGAGGCGACCCTTCCCATCCGTATGCAGTTCGTCCGGAAGGTGTATTCGATCTTGTGAGTACTGCCCAAGATTACGAACAGGATACAAATGGGGGAAGGAAAAAAAAAGGGAGGCTAACAAAGGATGATAACAGGACCGCCCAAATCCTCCTGACCGCCGCCATGAGCTCCATCTCCTTCTTCAGCGAGGGCTACCGCACCTGGATCCAAGGCAACTTCTGGCTACTCATGGTCTCCCTCTTCGGCGCCATCGGCTTCATGCTCGTCACCTACTGGAAGCGCAAGAGCTACCCCGCCAATCTCCTCTTCCTGTCCGCCTTCACAATCATGGAAGCCTACTCCATCAGCGTCGTGACCTCGCTCTACGAATCGCGCATCGTCGTGCTAGCTCTTGTGTTTACGCTCGGTATCTTCGTTGCTTTGACTGCGTTCGCGTGCCAGTCGAAATACGATTTCACGAACTGGATGCCGTATCTGTTCGGTGGGCTTTGGTTCTTGATTCTGTTTGGGTTTATGGCTGCGTTCTTCCCGAGAAATAGCACTATGGAGCTTGTGTATGGTGGTGTTTCGGCGCTGATTTTCTCGGGCTATATCCTTGTTGATACGCAGTTGGTTATGCGGCACTACCATGTTGAGGAGGAGATTGCGGCTGCCATCTCGCTTTATTTGGATATCCTCAACCTGTTCTTGGCTATCCTGCGGATCTTGAATAACCAGAACAACAACTGATTTGTGCTGACTGCCATGTTTCAGATTGCAATAATGAGGCGCTTGCTATCTTGAGGTCGTTGATTACTTGTTTGGGCCTACACGAGAGTCATTCATTAACAAAGCTCGCGCCTTTACAGTCTTTACCTTTTCTTTGCTTTTGGTTCTGTCAGCCGCATATTAATTCCCTCTGTCAATGGCTTGTCTTTTCTTTTATAGGGTGCTCAGGTTTCTTTTAGCTCTTATATATAAAATCATACCGTTTCATCTGCCTTCCAACCAAACATCAAAAGCTTACCAGACTGCTCATAAGCGTATACTGAAAGTCAGGCATAGACATCTCAGAAACCAATATTTTCATTAAGCATACTCCAAAAAGCAACCTCTAACCGTAAGAAAGAAAAACAGAAACCTGAGCCTGAATTTAGAGTAGCGAATTTATATAGTCCAAGAAAGAGGGAAAAGTCAAACCAAACGCCTTGCACGGTCGTATCAGCAAAATAATTTCAACAATAACGATAAACACGCTTTGTGTCAGTAGTTATAGCAACGAGCAACAAGGGAATTAATGAATGCAAGTCTAGCTGTAGACAAAAAGACAAGGAAGAAGAGAAACGAAAAGGCTGTAAGCAGTGGATGGGACGAAGCAAGTCCAACAGTAGAATGAAGAAGCAAGGAAGCGAAAGAGAAACTGCAAGTAGCAGGTAAAGCGTAGAATCGAACTAATTCGAAGCAACGAACACGGAATTTGTAACCAGCGACACAATCATAACACAGCCACCATAGACAGCCAGGGCAAGACTTAGTCTGCGAAGCAAGTTTCTACGCCACTGGCGTCGACCATGACGAACGATGCCGCCGTCACTGGGCACATTCTCCTGGGACTGGTGGTCGTTATCGTCGCTACCGTCATCTGCTTCAGTAGATGCGACTTCGTCATCGTCGCCCACTTCGTCGTCTTCCTTCATGAGTCGTTGATGGGATGGAGAGTCGGGGGAAGAGATTCTGTAATAGAAGAGACCCGGGAGGATGAAACTGATGCTAGTGCTACCTGTGCTGCCAACATAGGCGAGCACGGCCTCGAGTGACGAGACGGTCATGGCGGCGATGTAGCTCACAATAAGGACTGACGTCGTGATCACGGAGAAACGCAGATCGCTCATGGGTTCTGGCGAGCGGCTGCCTCTTGAGCCCAAGAGAGGGTGGCGGTGAGGGGAGTTGTCGTTTCCATTCGAAGCCTTGGGTCTCCAGCGCAGAACTGCGTCGACAGAGGCCCGGCATGGGTGGCATTGAAGGGGATATGAGAACATGACGAGGATGACGATGGCGGCCCGTCCAATGGTGGCCCACAGTCCAGGAGGGTACATTCCAATGATGTTCCCGCTCACGCTGTTTCCAAACGAGAGGTATCCAGTAATGGCCACCAGGATATAAGTTGAAGCGGCGCCTCCAATACTAGCAAAGACGACGCTCGTGGTGTTGAAATGGCTGCTGTCGCGGATTTCGTTGAGAATGGAGAACATCTGTGTTCGTTAATTTTCCGTCAAGACGAAGGAAAGACAGCACATAACATACATTTTGGTGGCATGTAAACGCAAAGATAGTGACGGGAAGACTGCTTAGCGTAGGAACAGCACCTGCCCATTGGATGACACGGATCGGACCGCGATCGGCCATCGTATCGCCTTTGATGAAGTGGTAAAGAACCAATACCACCAAATAGCCAATGCAGGCCAACGCGGCGAAACTGGTGTATTTAAGGGAATCCAGACGTCGAAGGTAGGAAAGAGGAATAATGATCAGCCTGTTCAGAGTCAGCATTCTGCCTCTTTGATATCGCAGTCCATGATATGACTGACATGAAAGCTGTTACCCAAAAATGCCTATCCACCAAAAAGTCATAATCCGGCTCACCACCAACGAAACCTTGAACAACTGCCGGCATCAGATCTCCGATGATAATCAAGTAGCTCACCCCGACACCAAAGCACTTGATCGCGATAGCGGCATCGAAGACGACGGAAGCGTTGGGATAGGTGATTTGCGACAGAGCAAAGAACGACGCAGACCCTCTCTCCAAGTATTGAGCACAACGCGACTGCAGATATAGACCGAATCCAGCCGTTATACCGGACCATATAACGACGAGGACACCGAGGACGATTCCCATGTGGGAGATGGCGAGGGGCATCGCCAGAACACCGGCACCGATAACTGAAAAAGCAGACCGTCAGAACAATCAATCTGGCTAGCATAACCAGACAATCCAACTTACTTGTGTTGACCAAGTTGATCACACTGCTAGCCCAACTGGCCTGGCCCTGATAACCAGCGACTTTCCTCCGCGGTCTATCCAAGACGTATCTCCGGTCAGAAAACCATCCATCACACGACAAAACGGACAAAGGAATACACACCTCCATGATGGAGCCCGAGATCCCTCTCCATTGCCGAAACCAGCTGTTACGTCGTCGTCCACCATTGTCGATAGATGGTGGTTGTGAGATGGACCGATATGAGGTGATAAGGATAGCGGTCACGGCTCGAGGGGAATGCGTTAATCAACCGAGGGCGATAATGAGCACAACCACCATAGTGTGTGCCAGTAATAGAGTAGTAAGAAGGAAAAACACAAAAGAAAAGCGAGAAAGAGTGGAGGAATAAATCAGCGATGATAACACGAGAGGAGTTGGCGATGCAGGGATCGCATTGCGTGAGGCGGAGTTGCCGGCGGAAAATGTCGACTTTTTTCTTGGCCGCTTTCCTCTACAAGTACATTTACTCCGGACCTACGGGGTATACAAACAAACAAACAAATAAGAAAGTTATTTCTCATTATTCATTATTATAGCTAAATTCACAGCTTCGACTTCCCCCACCCCGGCTGCTTCAGCAATGCAATCGACTCTTCTTCCACGGTCCTCGTGTCCGATGCGGTGTTTCCGGCGCGCTTTCCAGGACCGGGATCGTTGTATGGGTTGACAGCGCGCACTGTCTTGGAGACTTCCAGGATAGTTCCACCCTTGACCTCGAATTGTTGTCCCTGACCGGACTTGTCACCGATAACCTCGCCGACCTTGTCCTGTTGCACCAGTGCCAGCATCACCTCGGCCACCTCATCGGCGGTGACCCAGGTGTCCGCCCCGTCGATCATCTTCAGCTTCTCCGGATGGTCCGTCCACAATGGTGTCTTGATAACGCCCGGCGCCACACCTGTAACACGAATTCCGAAGAGCTCGTCTAGTTTGGCCA
Organism: Aspergillus glaucus CBS 516.65; assembly: GCF_001890805.1. Lineage (NCBI taxonomy): Eukaryota > Fungi > Ascomycota > Eurotiomycetes > Eurotiales > Aspergillaceae > Aspergillus > Aspergillus glaucus. The sequence continues at coordinate 405,329 of NW_019170465.1, read as the reverse complement.
TGGAGCGCACGAAACCGCTGATACCGTGTTTGGTGGCCGAGTAAATCGGAGCGGCGAAGGATGCATTCTGGCCGGCGATACTGGAGATGTGAACAATGTGCCTGGGCTTCTGGGAGTCACGATTACGCAGGAAGTGGGAAATGGCGAGTTGAGTGACGCGGATTGGGTGTGTGAGATTGATATCGATCAAGCCGTACCGGCCACCAGCGGGAGAGTCCTTACTGGCCTGGGTTCCAGGAGGCCGCCAGAAGTTGGTCCAGTGCTGTTGCTCGTGATCAGCTAGGCTGCAGTATCGATCTATGAAACACCTGAATGTCATACCGGTTCGTAGATACCAGCCCCCGGACACACGAGGTCGATCTCTCCGAATTCCTTCTCTGCGACCTCGAACATCCGCTCAAGCTGCTGCCAGTCGGTCACATCCGTCTGCTGGAAGACCGCTCGGGAGGTGCTGTCCTTGCCCGAGTGCTTGCCGACAATAAACTGAGCCTCGGGGCGGAGACCTAAGTCCGCAATGAGGACATTGCAGCCGTTCTCCAGCAGCAGACGGGCGAAACTCAGGTTGATTCCTGCAGAAGTTAGAATACTGTACAGGTGAAGTTGCTCTTATCAGATCATACCTGAGCCAGCACCGGTCACAATGGCTGATCGTCCTTTAACCGAGAAAGCCATACTAACGACTGCTACCCAGGTGTAGACGGATGACTGTGATGAACGCGGTGGTACAGGAATTGGGACATGGTAAGCACCGAGTATGGAGTATTTATACCCCGAGCTCATTCACCCATGCTCCATAGCCCCGGCTCGAGTGCGTGGCTGCAATGACCGCAAAGGGCATGAGGGGACTCGCGGGGCAGACTCCGAGAGTAGGTGTGCCGAGCGCGGAAGGAATGCCGGGGTGTACTCCGTAGTACTACTCCGCGTTCTAGATACACTGACCTGTAAAATCACCGTACGGTCTATAAAAAGAGTCTTGCTGTTTGGCTCTAGCTCAGATTGCATTATCCTTGCATCCTGGACAGCCAGCTCATCCGCACGACGTGGTAGGAGCTGGTCCTGGAATCCGTGCATAATCTGGCTGGAGGACCCATTGGGCAATCAGAGTCCATAATAGAAATGCTCCACCGGGTTGGTAACCTAAAGGGTGCAGTGGAGCAACTTATTCTCATCAGTGTTGATTTCCCGGAAGTTATCCAAGCTCATTCTCGAAGTACTATCTACTCCGGAGTAGAAGCAAATGGAATCGAAGCGCAAAACTCAATTGACATCATTTTCCTATCTTGCCATCTTCCTTGCCCTTCTTACTGGTTTGCTGGGGGTATGGTGTTCCCTTTCAATGCAGAGTGCACTCTGTACAGCAGCAGCAGTAGTAGTAGTAGTAGTAGTAATAGTAGTAGTAGTAGTTGCTATTTTACGTCGGAAAAGTGGCACGTGCGCTGGTCACGTGCCCACAAAGATCCCGGAGCGGAATATACGACGGGCGAAGCGGACTCGCCTATCTAGTAGCTAAGCTAATTCTATCATACATGCTGGCAAGGGCTCTCCCGTAGGAGCCCGCCTATGATTATTGGGGCCGCGTTCAGCGGCGCACTCTGTACAGCCCATGTTTGTTACCGAACCTCGTCCCGAGCATCACCACGTGACGGCTGGGCTTCTACAAGGTCGTTGCACAACACGAACCATAGGCAATTGAGCTCCGAAATATCAATTACACTCGGTATCTGTATCCAGTAGACGTACATAGTAGACAAATATGAACAATCGCCGGCTAAATCGACCTCTTGTCGGCTGTGGAAGAAGCGAGCTTTTCCCGATTAGGACTCTGGGGTAAATAGCTGGTCAACCAATAATAAGCTTCACCTTACGCCAAGATCCACAAAGAACCGACCTTTAAGCGGGGAAGAAGAAGCGGCAGGCCTCCATATACGGTAACCAGACCGCCTGGGGTAAGCGGGGAGGTTACCGCATCAAGCAAAGTACCGCCATGGCTTCCGCATGATTCCTCTGCCACTTTAGCTGAAGGCAACATATAAAACCCCCAGATTCTCTTGTTCAAAATGTGACGACCAACAGGCCTATTGTCGATTAACACTTACCAATCATGACAATGTCGAAATTCCTCTCAAAAACGGCCGTCCGGGCCGCTTCCACGACGAGTCCATCGTCTCAAATGACCAAGGCAGCGGGAGACATCTCTTCTGTCTTTCCCAGTTTGAAACCGGATTACCAGCCTGAGCCTTTGCCTCCAAGGTTCAAGGATTTGAAAGCAGACTTGTTCGCGAAGAATGAGGATGCACTGAAGCAGAGCTGGCAGAGATTGCTCCACAGCCTCGACGAGGAGGTGCAGAAGATCAAGGCCAAAGGGAGCGATGTATGATATCAGGTCCCATCTTTCAATGTGATATACTAACGTTAAAAACAGATTATTCCATCAGTAAACTACTCGGACATCATTTCAGGCAATGTGTCTGATGAGATGCTCGCGGAGATCCGCCACCGGGGAACGGTGGTGATTCGCAACGTGATAGACCGGGATACAGCATATGGCTACCAGGAGAGAATCAAAGACTACGCTGCAGCAAACAAAGAGCGCGTAAAGGCTTTCCCTCCAGACTCTCCCGCAGTCTATGAGCTATATTGGACACGATCGCAAGCCGAGGCGCGATCCCATCCAAACATGTTGAACACACAGCATTTCCTGCAGCGCCTGTGGCACTCATCAGATCCGAATACCCAAATCTCTACGAGAAACCCCCTGACATATGCGGACCGCCTCCGGATCCGAGGACCCGGTGATGGCAAGTTCACTCTCGGGCCTCATATCGACGGTGGCTCGCTTGAGCGCTGGGAAGACTCTGAATACTCGCGGGTGTACACCAAGATCCTCGAGGGGAAGTGGGAGGAATACGACCCATTTGACGCCAGGCACCGCGTGAAGGCCAACATGGATTTGTACAATGGTGCTGGAGCATGTTCCATGTTGCGATTCTTCCAGGGCTGGTTGTCCATGTCCGAAACGGGCCCTAACGAGGGCTCGTTGCACGTCTGCCCCATGCTCCGTCACAGCACAGCCTATACTATTCTGCGCCCCTTCTTCGATGTCCAGTCTTCGCAACCCAATATCGACAACACCTTCCCCGGTTCCGTTCCCGGTACCTGCCAGGAATACAACCCTGTTACACACCCACACCTCGACCTAGAAACGACAATGGTGTCAGTTCCCCGTGTTGAGCCCGGCGATTATGTCGCATGGCACTGCGACTCGCTGCACTCCGTCGACAAAGAACACCGCGGAGACAAGGATTCCAGCGTGCTCTACATCCCCGCCACTCCCATGTGCGAGATGAACGTGGACTATCTTCTCAAGCAGCGCAATGCGGCGCTCGCTTATTCTCCCCCGTGGGATTTCCCTGGTGCGGGTGGACCTGGTGAAGCTGACTTCCAGGGTGCTTTGGACTGGTCCTCTATTAACACTGAGGGACAGCGCGCAATGGGTATTGGAAACCAGGGCTGGGAGATTACCGAGGATATGAGCGAGGGTGAGAAGGAGGCTGTGCGGTATGCTAACAAGGAGTGTTTTGGTGAGGCATAAAGATGCAAACTATATACAATAATTGCGTCGAAGTTCTGTATCATAGTTATCTGAAATCTTTCGCATAGGGTCTACCACACCGTTATCTATGATTTCCGTATGTACCAGATCACGTAGAGCCTTTTCTGTGGCGTGCGGGAGCTTCGAGGCAGTCAGACTACAGGAGATATGCTTCTTGCGTTCTATACTATCAATACTTGACTCGCAGCAATTCGTCCCGCCACGTTCAGGTCTCAATTTTTACTTTGGCTACTATAATTGGAGCGACTCGGCGCATTTTGCGTATGCAATATATAGGGAAGATAAGCTTGTCAATGTTCCCAATCATAGTGGTTGCCGTCTGGGCAAAAGTGGCAAATGACGTGTTATTGATTATTATATGATTGTATTAATTTTGTCACTGATAAGGATTCCTTTTCTTTTCTTCTTTTCCTTCTCTTTGTTTGGTCCGTGCCAGTCGGTTATGTACGGTTGCGTGGTTTGTACAGAGTACAGAGTACTAATCAGAGACATAGACTCTACTCTTCCTGGTTTGTAGATAAATTAATGTAGATGAATAACAAGCATCAATCTATGCTTCTTTGGTTAGGCAATCTATTAGTAGCTTCTTTCCCCAGATTTCCCTCCTCTCGGGTCTGGTTCTCCGTCTTTCTCCCCCGGAACCGCCAAGCCAGCATATCCAGGCTGTGCTGTCCTCAACTCGGGACGATCCTATTCCCGGCCAAGCATGAGAACCCGATTTTTGCAGCCCTGGTGATGATGCCGAGCGTTTTCGTTTCTAGGCAGTTAACTCTACCAACCAAGCCACGACAAAAGAAAGGAGTGATGTCTTCCCCTGGCTGAGGCTGCTGAGCAGGAGATCTCAGTGAGCCATGAGCCGTACACGATAAATACAAACATAAAAAGAAGGAGAGATGGAAATGAAAGAAAAGAGGCGAGATTTCAATCTCAAATCTCGCGGCTTAAAATGCTGCCTTGTCAGCACGCGATTGTCAGGATTCATGCAAGGATGACCCGTCTGGTTCGGACGCCAGCCGGGGTTCTCATACTGGCAGTGATAGGCCGACAAGAACCAAGAATCGAAATATCTAGTCTCCACGAACCAAGAACGTCATCTTGATTGTCAGTCATTGATAGGGATGCCCCGCAATCGGCGGTGTTCTATTGCGGCAGAGTGAGGATGCTAGGAGATAATATATACAGCAGCAGGCCCCAGTGTCTCAGTCCCTCACCCAGACTTGATTGTGTATCTTAACCTATCCTGGTTGCCTATCAAATCGTTTATCGGAATGCAAACTGCCTATTTGGGACCTGAGCCGGATGCTCGCCACCTGACATACCACGATGATGCTAACAACAACACCCGTTCGAAGTCACGCTTTGAGAGCAAAGATGAGACTACAGACGGTAGCTTTTGGTCGATACGTGGTGGCAGCACGAACGTTTCGCTATCGGGAAGGAATCAGGATGCCATTCCCTCCGAGTTCTCGTTGCGCGACAGTATGTCTCGGTATTTTCTGGCCGAGATTAACACCAACTGGACCGATGGACTCCTGATTGTCTGTGCCTTTGTTAGCGGTCTGGTAGACGGACTGTCATTCAATTCCTGGGGGAGTTTTTCCAGCATGCAGTCAGGTCCGTCTTCTATCCTCATGGCAATGATGATACACACGATGCTAACCGACAACAGGAAACTCCGTTTTCATAGCCCTAGGCGTTGCAGGCCAACCAGTCTATCCAGCCTACCTCTGGGCCAAGTCCCTCATCGCCCTTTCCACCTACCTAATCGGAAACGTCACCTTCATCCAAGTCTCCCGCGCCCTCCACCCCCTCCGCCGCTCCACCCTCGTCCTATCATTCAGCGTCCAAACCGCCGCCATCCTCGCCGCGGCTCTCCTCATCCAACTCGACGTCGTAGAAAGCAGGCCCGAAGACCCCCGTGCCCCGATCCAGTGGATGCAAGTCCTCCCCATTTCCCTCCTCGCCTTTCAAGCCGCGGGCCAAATCGTTGCCTCGCGTGTGCTGTCCTACGACGAGATACCCACCGTCGTCTTGACCACTTTGCTTTGTGACTTGCTCGTTGACGAGAACCTTTGCCAGAGGCCGTGGAAGGCGAACCAAAAGCGCAATCGCCGTCTTGCGGCGTTCCTGTCGCTCTTCCTTGGTGCTATGACGGCGGGTGGATTGTGTAAGGTGAACCATATGCCGGCGGGTTTGTGGCTGGCCATGGGATTGAAGTTGATGATTACGGCGAGCTTTATGGTGTGGAAAGACAATCGGAAGAGGGCTGATACAGGGCTTACTGCATGAATCTCGCATGATACCATACATAGAAGAGAGAGGCTTTCCAGCCTATGGGGTTAGCCGACTCTCCTCAGAGTACAGGCCTGTATAGATCTGTAGATGGTGATAGATAGTGATTTATCAATCGACTGATGATTAGAGGTCAATATGCTTTGATACTCGGTAATAAATCCATTCACACAGTACGTAAGTGGAGATATGAGTCCTGCCTGGTTAACTTGGCCCAATCCATCATGATTGGTCGACCTAGTCGCCATCTCCGACTGTGGCAGTGTATTCCTTTGATACTGCCTTAGTCTCGCCCAAAGGGCTAGCTGGCGGTTGCAATAAGCCAAGAACACAAGGCCGATAAATCCAACCCCGTGAATAACCTACCCTCTCAACGTCTAGTCTAGGCAATGCCAACTGGCTGGCTCTCCAAAGGATACATTTAATGACAATCCTCATTATAGACTATATTGTTCATAAACATTATATCAAAAAAGGACCGGCCTTAGACTCACTTCAAATGAAACCAGCTGAATATTTCTAGGACTTCTGTCTTATTATATAGTACCATCTGGACTATTATTCCTCGCTTCCCGGACGGGCCTTTCTTTATCGAATCCGAGGTAGAGTCTTGCCCAAAACGTCTTGTTGGTCCTGCACTGCGTGTGAAATGCCATGGCAAAAGTATTAGCGCCTCTAAAACTTCATTCATATATTTGAGTATTAGCTTTGCTGCCAAATGGTCCGTGTAACTTGGGAGCATGCGACTACCGTAATGACCACCTGTGCTAATACCGGTAGCGTGTGTCTGCAGGGTGCGATGCTCTCGGTCACCCGCCGGCTCCCATTTCTCGATCACGATTCTGGGATTCTGGCGGTCAACAGTGAGCGTAAAGACGAGGCTCACTTTGTCTTGGCTTTTCCATGACCAAAAGCGGACATCCGACTGAATCTTTGATTGAGACTTAGAAACGGCGACCTCGAGTACAACTGTTGGCCAATTGCGATCACGGCCGCGCGGTGGTTGCACTGGGCTCCATCTGTTATCGCCTTGTTTGTCCTTTTCTTCGTCGGCGGGAAGTAAACCAATTTATAGTCTCGTTAGAATCCAGCGCAAACGACCCATAAATAGGGTAAGGGGTTCTTGTTCCGGTGATGCGTTTCAACCCAACCGGGTAAAATTAAATGTCAAAGGTAAGTCTGGGTAGAGAACGAGGATAGGATACCACTCACGGCCCAAGTAAATTGTTAATATGCATATGGGGCTTAGATTGCCGCTGTATGGGAATTGCAATTCCGTGACGAAGAGAATTCATAGCCATGGCGTTGAAGGCTCGTAATGCCTAGACGGTCAACATCCGAGCCTGCTTCGCGTCAGCGCTGTGTTTAAAAGCTTCCGATAGCTTCTCGCCAGATGGTGTACATCACATCCTTCACAAGTTTCGTTTTGCTGTCAAGGTGAACCGGTATCACTAGATAATCTTCGGTCTGCCCTGTGATGGGGCTCCCATACGACGAAGATAGACGGGACCTGAGTCTCCGCTTGACAGATGATGATATAGATAACTCTAAGTTCATCAAATGTGTAATGTAGGGTCTCAACCCTGTAGATCGAGACACGGTCTTTCTTTGAATTGGAACGACTTTGCTGGATGCACAGTGCAGGCTAACTAGCTAAGACAGCCGCAGCACACTTAGCCAGCCGATATAATGAAGAAGATGGTCGATGATAGATGAAAACATTTATCAGTGAATTTGTAGAGCAGGCCATGGAGACGGTGCTAACAATTCTCTATATAATAGCTGCATGCTCTGCGGTGTCGCAACCCTAGGTTGCATAACTTCTATATCACCCGTTCCATCCCGTGGACATGCTTCACGCCCTACAAGATTCCAAGATCGAGGCTAGACTTGAATTCATTGAGTGTGATATGGCCAGATGGTTGGTTAGCACAACCCTCAGATCTCTGTCACACCCACCGGCTTCCATACATCCACGGTACCTGAGAGTCTCAAGGAAAGCCAAAATAAAGGACTAGCGTGTCTGAGAGTTCACCATAAAAGACAAATGAGCCGGCTCGTGGGACGATCCGATGCATTGGATACGAGGCATCCGGGCACGAGCGCCAGACTCTCAGCAAACTCTCTCCGCTATGGCCCTCGAAAAGCATCTATATTAGCCTAGGCTGACAGATCATTGACTCGACCTTGGTGCGTTCCCCATACATGTGCGACGGCTCGCGTGTAACGGTGCCCTTGGGAGGCCTGCATTGAGTCAGCCGAGGCAGTGATTCGAATGCAATTTGAATCATATCCCACACTAATATCCATCGTCCGAATTACTAAACATGCAGGGCTGTAGCATCGGAAGAGTTGCTACTCTAGTAAATGGCCGTTGTTGGGCGGACATTATTCTAGATGTTCTTATGATATAAAGCCCAGGTCCCCAGAGTCCATGTTGACATCTTATCAACCCTTCACATTACTCAAAATGGCAGTCCCAGTTCAGTTTCCAGACAGCCATTGTAAATTCTCCCATCCAATTTCAGGTGAAGAGTTCCTGGAATCCGGTGCTATCTCGTCGATCCCAGTTCGACGCAGCAACATGCACCGAGAAGCCGAGCATATCATGGCGGCCCTTAGACGCGACTGGGCAGCTGTCTTTGGAGAAGACAATGATCATGACCATCATACGGACGAGAACACCATATCCGGGTACGTCCATTGTTTGATTTTGCCTAAAGCGAAGCCAGGTCGTTTCGAGCACACGGTCTGGTTTACCGAGTTTTTCATCCTTGTTGACTGTAGGTTGTACCCCGGCTGTCATGTTGAATCATTTACTGAGACCTTTCCAGATAAAGCCGAAGATCTGACTCGCGAAATAGTAAGTGTGATTACATACAACTTTTGATGTTACTTAAGTCTTTTGATCTCCAGGCCCACACAGAACTAAACCCCAAGCTTGCGAAGATCTTGGCGGATAGGTGCCAGAAGGATCCCGAGTCTGCCGTGAAAAAGCTCCTCGTGGCATCTATCAGAAAACTTCTTAGGAAGGATTTCATCCGCGGATGTCGTGTGTTAAATGCGTGGCAGTATTGGCTTCTTAATGTCGATTCCAAAGGTCCAGAGGATTTTGACACACTTGAAGACCACGAAGAGTTTAGGATTATCAATTGTGGATTGATGTATGTCATCGAAAGTCTCTTTCTACAAGATTAACACTGTGACACTAACTCGGCACAATTAGGCCCTACACTTACATGATGGAATACGCCATGGGGCTGACCCTAACGGACACCGAGAGATAAGATGCGAAGAAGCTCGAGCGCCTTGCTTTCAAATGCATCGGTGTATCTAACGACCTTTGGAGCTAGCCCAAAGAAGTGCAAGCATATAGGAAGGGCAGACGGGTCATGAACGCCATCCTCGTTGCAATGAAGACGAAGAGCCTCACCGCACATCAGGCGATAATCCTGGTCAAGAACCGAGTGATACGGTTTCAGCAAGAACTCTTGGCCATGCGAGATGAATTTTTGTCAGCCTCGGTGGTTTCTGATGATATGCGTCAATATGTCAATGGTTATCTCTGGATTGTGTCGGGCAATGAGCTTTGGCAGTCTACTTGTCCGCGGTATCACCCCCAGTTGCATTTTGAGCTATAGTTTGTGGTAGAAATTGTCAATGCAAATCAGATACCCAAGTTATGGTCCCCGCATAGCCTTATTGGAACATGGTCATTTAATTTGAATACACAAATAATATCATTCATGAAATAATCCGCCGTTTCCTCCCCTAAGCTATGCCCGAGGCGGATGTATATCCCGGTCAATACCACCGACACTCCACCATCACCTACAACCTTTCGACACAACCAGCTCCATACGTCTCGACTTCCAATACAAGTTAAGATAAGGATAACGAGAAAGCTCCTATTGAATCATGATGTGATCAACATTATTGATAATTAGATGAAGAAGGCTGGGGGGGGGGGGGGGGTTGACTAAGCACGCCCTACGGGGCTTGCGCCTTTTTTTACACGCTCGAGTTTTTGAGATAGGCGAGGTTATATATGTGCAAGACCCCGAGGTGACTTTGTGTCATTCATAACCTACCGGTATATGGCTCAACTTGCTCTATAAAAATCAGGAGAAGTCGGAGTTTCACACCACAATTCCTTGATTTCTCCGGCAACAATGTCGAGCACCACGACTACAACAACCACACGGACCGACCCGTTCATATTGCAAACAGGAGATGTACAACCACCCAAACCCCAGCGCTTTCACCTGCAACAGGTGGTGGTGATGCTACAGCTCTGTGCTGTCACGCTCACAGCCTGCTTGATCAATGGGTTGGTGATTGTCGGTCTACCAACCATCACCAAGGATCTCCAGCTGCCCTCGTCTCTGTCTTTTTGGCCATCGTCAGTAAGCAATCTTGCTACTGCTTCTACGCTTCTGTTGGCAGGATCCATTGCCGATACTGTGGGCCCACGATGGGTTGAACTTGTCGGATGTCTAGCTAGCGGAGCGTTAATGCTCGGTCAAGGGCTGTCTCGGACTGGGGAAGAATTGGTTGTGATGAGGGCACTGCAGGGCGTCGGTCTTGCATTGCATTTGGCCTCTTCTGTTTCTATCATCACGCAGATTCTACCGCAAGGCAGGGGCCGTAATTTGGCTTTCTCTTGCATTGGTCTCAGTCAGCCGCTTGGCTTCTCGCTCGGACTGGTTGTTGGTGGTATTCTAATCGACACTATCGGCTGGCGAGCGGGATGGTACATAGCCGGAGGAATAACCCTCTTCTTCTCGTTAATCGGCATGTGGGCTTTGCCCAAGAGCGACGACCATCAATATGCCGATGTTATGCACAATTTCAAGACCAAGGTCGACTGGGTCGGTGCTGGGCTGGCTTCTGCATTCATGGCTTTGATCTGCTATCTACTGGCGTGAGTAACAATCTTGACACGGTATATTCAGAAGGTAACCAGGAAGCAGCGTCTTGAGCGCTGATCCCTCGCGGATCAAAACTGCCGAGGCCATTGTCATTTTGTGTCTTGCTGTAGCTGCGCTTCCATCTTTCGTTGCTTGGTCTCATTACCAGGTCAAGGGGGGTAGGCCAGCGCTGATTCCGAATTCGCTTTGGAGGAATGCGTCTTTCTCGAGCATCTGTGCTACAATTGCGCTGTCGAATGCAGTGATCAACTCCATGGAGCTATTCGCTGCCTTGTTGTGAGTGGTCTCTCTCTATCCTTCCATTATTTTCTACTATCCACTGACCCTATTCCAGCTTCCAAGAGGTCCAATACCTCTCCGCTCTGCAAGCATCCATTCGTATCCTCCCCAGCCTCGTAGTAGGCGTCGTCCTAAACATCGTGATCGGATTCGTCGTCCATCGAGTCCCCGCATTCTGGATCGTAACAATCACCTCCATCCTCTGCGCCGGCTCACCCTTACTCATGGCCGTTATCCAACCCTCATGGCCATACTGGAGCAACGCCTTTGTCGCCCAGTTATTGCAGCCCGTCAGCTTCAACGCTCTTTTCACTATCGGCCTGATTGTGATCACGGATGTCTTCCCGAGCAATACTCAAGCTTTGGCAGGCGCGGTGTTCAATACATCTGCGCAATTTGGTGGGGCCCTGGGAATGGCTGTGCTGCAGGTTGTTTCGACTATCATCACGGATCAGTCTGATAGAGAGAAGGAGACGGAAGCGCTGATGGATGGGTATCGGGCTAGTTTCTGGACTATGTTTGGGTTTATGATTATGTGTACGGTTGTTGGGTATTTGGGGCTGCGCAGAGCTGGTAGGGTGGGATTGAAGCAGGATTGATTCGATGGATACGGAGGCAGAAAGGGTGTTTTGGGGCATTTCTATTCATCTGGAAATATAAGGAAAAAGATCCGTGATCCAATATTCTGTACATTTCTTAGATATCCTGCCTCTTGGCTGATAAAAAAGATAAACCCCCTAAGAGCTAGCAATAACATCCCCCTTAAGCAGAATCGGCTGCGCAGTGGTAAAGTTCGGAATATCCCCAAAGATAGTCTTTGTCGCTTCACCAGCAGCCGCGGCATTGAAATCGTCCAAGCTCTTCCATCTCAAAGTAGCCTGCACCTGGTACGGCGCATCGGCGGGGAACGTAAGGACATCCCAGCCCAAAAGACCAGAGGATTCCCAGGTGCTGTTTGGCGTTAGTTGTGGTCTTTAGGTATTCTAGGAGTTGTCCTTATCCAGGGAACGTACGAGGAGACGAGGGGCATGTGGATCTTGAGGTAGTAGTCGAGGTCGAAGGACGGACCGGACGGGTAGACAACTAGGACATGAGCCATTGTGTTGGTGTTGATGTTGATGTATTGCTTTGTGAGTTGAAGATAGAGATAGATGTAGTGGGGAAATGAGACCTTTTTATATCTCTGTATTCTAGCTACGGGGTTTTTTCTTATAAATCACCGCCGCGTTTAACGTGTCCAACCGCTATCCCCGCCGTGGGGCTTGCTCCCCTTCTCAGTGCTGTGTTGCAGACGCTACCTAATGCTTGATTGACTCTGGTAGTTTAAATATCCATCGTCGCTTTAAACAAGGATCCCGGCTCCGGCTACTACCTGGGGTCAAACAATCCGCCGCAATGCTGGGTCAAGGCATGGATGGCCGGGGGGGGACCCAGGGAACATTCATCGTGAGTTCGTTCTAGTTAGAGATTTTGGACAGATGATGCAGGAAACTGTCTTGTAGCTTCATTATTACCTCGAGGCTACTCTGTAAACTTATTTCTATTTATCTTCACTGTTGATCGAGATACTATACCCCACCATCCCTTAACTCCGAGATATATATCTGCCCATAATCCCTCCATAGTTACGCTCCACAACGACAATGTCCACCAAAACTATAGCAAATTGGACTTCCTCCCTAACATATTCCTCCCTTTCTCCTTCCATAGTCCAATCTACCATTCAATCCTTCTACAACTGGACAGGCTGCACCGTCGGCGGCAGCTCCCACCCCGCAACCACCATTGCCCGCAATGCGCTAACCCCGTTCTTCGGCGCTCCGACATCGACGCTTTTCGATTCTCACAAACATCAAAAAACAGATGCACAGCATGCAGCCCTGCTAAATGGAATCGCATCGCATGTGCACGACTACGATGATACGCATCTAGAAACAATCATCCACCCAACAGGCCCTGTCGCAGCGGCGCTTTTGGGTATTACGGAGACACTGCAGAGGCCGGTTTCGGGGAAGGAGTTTATCACGGCTTTGGTTGCGGGTATTGAAGTCGAATGTAAATGTGGACTGGCTGTGTGGCCGAGTCATTATGATGTTGGATGGTGAGCTTCCTTCTCCTACAACCGGAAGGAAACTTTGTTGTGCTAAGGGTAGATGAAAGGCACATAACAAGCACAACCGGCTCCATTGGCGCCGCTGTAGCCGTTTCCAAACTTCTGGGTCTCTCTCCGGACCAAATCGCCCATGCGATTGGCATCGCAGCTACACAAGTAACAGGGCTTAGAGAGATGTTCGGCTCACATACCAAGTCCTTCCATCCCGGCCGCGCAGCACAGAATGGTCTCATGGCTGCCATCCTTGCATCAGACGGGTATACGAGTTCCCTGGAAGCACTTGAGGCAAAACGGGGTTGGGTGAATGTCGTCAGCGACGACGACAAGCTCCAGAATCTAGTGGCTAGTCTGGGGAAGGAAGGTGCTTGGGAGATTGAGAAGAACAGCTTCAAGCCGTTTCCATGTGGGATTGTGATTCATCCGGTTATTGATGGATGTGTTCAGTTGCATGAGGTGCTCGGTGGCAGTGGGAAGAGGTATGAGGATATTACAGATGTTCAGCTCACTGTGCACCCGCTCGTCCTCGAGTTGACGGGGAAGACGAAGCCCCGGGATGGACTGGAGGCCAAGTTTAGCGTTTACCACGGCGCTGCGATTGGCTTACTCCTTGATAAAGCAACACCTGCTCAGTATGAAGATGCTGTCGTGACAGATACAGAAGTTATCAGCCTCAGGGACAAGATCCATGCCACAGCAGATGAGAAGTGTCGTCCGGATGAGTGTCACATTGTGGTTAATTTTGCTTCTGCTGGTGGGACGTCCGCGTCTATTGAGAAACATGTGGACCATGCCATTGGGAGTGTGCATTGTCCGATGTCGGACAGTCAGCTTACAGAAAAGTTTATGGATCAGTGTGTGCCGGTTCTGGGCCTGGAAAGGACCCAGAAGGCCAGTGAGTGGTGTTGGATTTTAGATAGACATGGGGATGTCCGTGAGATAAAGGAGTTCTTCTGATTATTCCTGAATAGCTTCAGTTATATGAGACAATTAACTGTCAAGACAGTTACAGATCGTATGTTCCTCCAAGTCTCATTGACAGTTACCTTTCCCTCGTCTTATCTGCATTATGTACCTTGAATTACACGGAGATTGATCGCTGTTGCACAAAATCCCGTAACTGGGATTCGATGGCGCGAGCATCCAACGCACCGTGGAACAACCAGTTGTACTGATCTAAAAGCTGGCGCAATGGTTTGTAGAACAATTGTCAGCTGGCCATTCTAGCATTAGCTAAACATATCCCTAGACCTGTGTCTCAATATAAACCACGCTAACGATAAAGACAGAATATAATCAGTAGTAGTATTATCATGTTGCAGACAATCAATGCACCCGTGAACCCAGAATCCGTAAATCAACAAAAGCAAAAACATAAAAGCGTAACCTGCGCCTGCGAATTGGTCTCAATCTACCATTCCATATATCACATTACTGGCTGCCCCAGGCAGCGGATTTAAGCAACGAAAGCACCCTTAATCTCGCTGTAGATGGCACCGAGCTCCTCGGTGAGCTTCTCAGCCTTGCCGACCATCTTGTCAAGAGTAACCTCAGCAGAGGCATGCTTGGAAGAAGCGTCGTAGCCACCCTCCTCGACGATGTCCTTGTAGTTGGTGGCACCACCGCCGTTCCAGGCAAGGAGCTGTAAACGCAGTTAGCATGTCTTCTTCTTTTTCTTTTTCTTAAAAGGCGGACTTACGTTAGGAGTGTCGGACGGGATGCCCTCGAGGGCTCCCTTGGTGGCAATGCTGATGATGTCGTTCTTGAGCTTCTCAGGAGTGATGTCGGCAACAGCGAATGCAGAGTCCTTGGAAGGCTGAAGAGAGACGAAGTAGGCCAACAGACCAGCAATGTGGGGCGAGGCCATAGAAGTACCCGAGATGGTGTTGACGGCGTGCTTGCTGCCGGTCCAGGTGGACAGGATGTTCAGACCAGGGGCGAAAATGTCAGTGCACTTGCCGTAGTTGGAGAAGTAGGCACGCTCGTCAGCGAGAGTCGAAGCGCCAACAGTCACAGCCTTCTCGGAAGCAGCCGGGGAGTAGCCACAGGCGTCAGCGTCGTCATTACCAGCGGCAACGGCGAAGTGAACACCAGCATCAACACCAGCATCGACAGCAATCTCCAAAGTCCTGGACTTGCCACCACCAAGACTCATGTTGGCAACGCTACCCTTGAAGCCCTTGGCCTTGCCATCCTTGGCAGCCTTGACCTTCTTGGTGTGAGACTCAACGGCCCACTCAACACCCTTGATGACATCGGACATGGTACCAGAGCCAGAAGATCTGAGGACCTTGACAGCGTAGATGTTGGCCTTCTTGGCGACACCGTACTTCTTGCCAACCATAGTTCCGGAGCAGTGGGTTCCGTGTCCATTGCCATCCTCATCCTCATCGTTGTTAGGGATGGTCTTGCCCCAGTGAGCACGACCCTCGAAGTCGGCGTGGTCAACGTTGATACCAGTGTCAATGGTGTAGGCATCGACACCCTCGCCACCCTCACCAGCATACAAGTATTTGTTGAAGGTGCCGAAGGAGAGACTGTCCCGGTGGGAGATACGAGCAAGACCCCAGGGAGCACTCTTCTCGACCTCATTTTCTTCCATCATCTGGAAGTCACCCATGGTGTGGACTTGGGAGTCTTTCTCGATGAACTCGACCTAGATAGAGCATAATGAGTCAGTAAAATGCCAAGACCAGGAACATGCCAGCTAGGAGCTCCCAGGTGAAGCTAGTTACTCACATCTGGGTGTCTGCGGACTTGCTCAATCACATCCTCGTGGAAGTGACCAGCGTAACCCGAAAGCGTTTCACCAACGCTGAAGGTGTGCTTCAGACCAAGGTAATCGGGTTCAGCGAAGCCAAAGAGCGACCGCTTCTTCAGTTCAGTGCGCTCATTCTGAGAAGCGTGGATGTCCTGCACCCAGCTTTGGTGAACAGAAGCGGAGTTGGAGTTAACGTGCTTCTTGAAAACAACGATGTATGAGTCGGGAACCTCTTGAGAGTTCATAGATGAGAGAACAGGGGCAGCTCCATTGTGAATAGAGTCAACAAAGACAGGGGAGGCAGCCGTAAGCAACGGGAGCAACGAAAGGCTGAAGATGCCCTTCATGGTGATAACTGGGCGAAAAAGACGTTGGTTCAAGAGAAAAGGATAAAAGAATGATACAGAGACAGTTGAAAGATGGAAGAAGTAGAGAGAGGGAAGAGAGCGATATAAAAGGGGATGGATAAGTAAGAGAGAGGGAGGTTGGAGAAGGTCGGAATGGCAGATGAGGAGAGAAAGACATGATGCAACCGGATTACGGTAACTTACAGCAAGTGACCGCCTGACCCGGCTTGATTGGCGCTGGCTGTCGATCCCGATAGGCTAGTGGAGCAGAAGGACCTGGGGTAAATATGGTAAATATGGTACTGTTTGGTAATGATACACGATTCGCAATACCGCCAGGTGCTTCATCATTAGGCGGACAACTGGATGATGCGGACAAACAGCTATGGGTTATCAGTCGCTTATCCCCAACGCTAGCTGCATTTACCTCGTACACGTAGCTACAGGGTCTAAATCTGTACTGTGTACCTGGCATACATAACGCTGCACAAGGTACTTCCAGCGATGACTGCCAGGTGTACTTCGTACACCGTACATCGATGACGGTATTGTATCACATTCGCTCAATCAACTCATCCGAGTCGCGTGCTTTGGTTCAACTCCGACTGACTACACCCAATAAGGAATGAGATCGACACGCCGGTATTGTCATTTATGTCACATTATGACAGTACCATTACCATCAGCACGTAAGATAAGCGCTTATCGATACCCGCCTTGACCAATTAGCACCGCCGGCATCACCTGATAGCGCGGCGGCTCTGTCTAGGCAAGGCTTTCCCCTCCGCCTGAGCGCCGCAGCAGTACGTACGGAGTACATAGTGAAGCTGGGACACTTCACCATATCTGAGTGTGGGAAAAATATTGCTTTTAAAATAGAATACATACCTTGACTGTGAGTTCACGTGGGATATTGTTTGTCGAATACTAGCCCTTCCTGCAAGAGAATCGTCACTAACGGGGTTCTCCATGTTCCGCCAGTTTCCCCCTCACAAAACGGTGCGGCCAGAACTCGTCACCTGCGCGCAATTCCATGTTTCTCCGTCGATGTTGATCCATTGACCAGTTGTACCTCGCTCAAGACCAAAACAATCTCCATTCCAACTGACATGGCGGCCAAAGCTCGCTAATAGTAGTCGACTCACCGCATACCAATGCAGACCGCCTTCATCGTCACGCCCACTCGAGGTTCATGGTTGGTATCCAGCCATCGGAAGAGGTAGCCGGGGTTAACATTTGGCGGCGCAATGAACCAGGCCACCTCCCTCCCTTCGCTGTCTCCTTCGTCGTCAATTGAACGACTCAATCTCGAGCTGTCTCCTGTGATTGAGGAGTTGAGGAACATCTGCGAGCAAGATCCGATCTCTCCGCAACTCGCCCTGACGGCAACGGAAAGCTTGCTCCGGCTGCGTCATACCTTTATCGATAACGACCGCCCGAAGGAAGCGAAAGATTCCTTCCGACATCAGAATGGTTTCCAATTGTTGTTGGTCCTCATTAGCAAGCTCGCAGATATCTATGATGCAGAACTACCCAAGGACGAGAAGAAGGGTCTGTTGACTCTACACAAGGATGCGTTGGGGGTCCTGGCGGAGGGCTTGAAGGAGAATTTCGGAAATAAACGATACTTTACAAAGAAGATTACCGGTGGGGGCAAGACCGTGTTGGAGAGGTCTTTGTTAAGTCTAGCCACTAAGCTGGGCAGCGCGGAGACTGAGACACAGCAGTTCTATGGTGGAATTCTGGCAGCAGCACTCTGCCAGGAAACGGTAGCTGGCCTGTTCACGGCTCTGGCCGCGAAGTCTCAACAGAATGAGGATCCCATATCTCCTGGCGACGTCCGACATTCCGTGGACAACGGCATGGGAACATCGGAGACCGTGGAAGTTTCCGAGCTCCTGGGGCCTTTCCTTCGCGTGTGGCTGGCGCAATCCTCGCTCAACTATGGACAACATAAAGCCCAGAGACTAGCGGTTCCTGCTTGTCTCTGCCAGCTCGCGTCGCAGTCAGAAAGAAATGTTGTAGCCCTACATGCTACTGGGATGCTAACCTCCATCTTACCATTGTTATTCAGCAATGACTGTCCTGAAGACGAGAAATCGTTATACCAAGAACTTGCTCGACTACTCTGCGCTCAAGGACTGAGCAATTTGGATGATGCGGTTGCCCTTTACCGCAATGCGCACGGTAGCTCTGACATCCTGCGGTTCCTACTCGACGTGTTAAAACGATCTAAACAACCTCCATCCATACATTTTGATTTGTCATTGCATGGCTACTGCTCCGTGGAATTTTCTAGTCTAGGTCGTACGTTCCCGCCAGCGACCTCTGCGGGCTACACTTTATCAGCATGGGTTCGGTTTGACCGGTTTGATACTAGTACGCATACAACCATATTTGGGGCATTTGACGCGAGCCAAACATGCTTTCTGCTTATGTACCTTGAAAAGGAGACCCGCCATTTGATATTACAAACTTCCATAAGCGGCCCTCGTCCCAGTGTCCGATTTAAGACCATATCTTTCCAACCCAATCGATGGTACCATATTGCTCTTGTCCATAAAAAGCCCAGACCGCCATCCTACTCTCGAGCTTCGCTATTCATAGACGGTGAATTTGTCGAACAACTGAAGATAGAGTATCCGAATGTTCCCGTGACCAGTGTTCCGAACAAAACACCCCGGGTACAAGCTTTCTTCGGGACTCCGCAGGATCTGGCGATGAGATTGGGAAAGGGCGTATCAACCTCTCGATGGTCATTAGCAGGTGCGATACTGTTGGACGAGGCATATAGTGATGACATGATTTCTGTTTTCTATAATCTTGGCCCTCGATACTATGGCAACTTCCAAGACTGCATGGGGTCGTTTCAGACTTACCGAGCGTCTGCGGCCTTGAACGTGCGAAATGAACATTTGCACCCTGGCAAAGAAGAACTTTCCGATATCGTTACGGCAATTCGACGAAAAGCAAGTGCGCTAGTTCGTGAGGGATCAATTTTGGTCAATGTCTCCCCAGTTGCCATTCTGGATGACGATGATAGCAACAATGTCGACGAGTCGCAACTTGTCAGGTGTTTATCCCGACCGGCAGCTAAAAACTTACAGCAACTCACGAAAGCTGGAGGAAATTCGGTGGCTGTCAATGGCGGGACACCTGCGATCAATGGTGCATTGACGCAAACCCATGGAGTGGGAGTTTTAGCAGGTGACCCTGTCGTTGCGGTGCCACAATCCTTAGATGATGCGAGCTGGCGCCTTGGCGGCTGCGCAGCGGTGCATCTGAGCTTGGTCCAGGCGGCTAATACTGCGGATTCCTTTCTGATGGCAGTAGAGGCGCTGTACGAATCTGTTCAGGATAACTGGAGGAACAGTGACGCCATGGAGCGGGAAAATGGCTATGGAATACTCGCAGCCTTGCTGCGTGAAAAGCTTGGCTGCCCATTGGGTAACTACACCGCAGCCCCAAAGACTTCCGTTGTATGCTCCAGTTATGAGGAGCGATCGGCTGTGGCCTTCAAACTCCTCCGCTTGACTCTCGGCTTCGTGGGGTATGATTTTGAGCATCCGCATCGCTCTATTATCGTCAACCCACTCGCATACAGAATTCTCATGGTTGATTTGGATATATGGAGATTCGGCGAACTTGCTCTCCTCGAACTGTATTACTCCCAGTTTTGTACATTTGCCACTGGGGGCCCTTATCGTCGTTTCAATGCAAAGCGCCTCTCTCGCATGCGTAGGTTTTCACACAATCTCCCAGAATTTGGCCCTTGTCCCATGCTAATGATCAACAGGCGTCACCAAGAAGCTGCTGGAAGCTCTGAAAGGAGAGGATTTCACCCCAAATGGCTTGCGTCTCTTCACAAAGGCCTTCAGATCGCTTATGGAGAGTTGCCTGTCTGCAGACTTGCTTCGTTCCCTGGCCCTTTTCATTACTTACGCTTTGCACAAACCAAAGGCACCAACTAAATTGCAGAAAAAGAAGAGCATTCGGTTAAACTCCTCCCCGCAGCTATCAACATCTTCCTCTGGACAGCGGGAGTACGTATCGAGCTCTGCCATGGCGGTCGAGATGCTGCGAATGTATTGTTCCGTTCTTTGCAATGTTCACGATCTCTTATCATTGACGAAGTTTGCTCGTGCCGTGACAAATAAGGTTGGTTTCATAAACACGCCACCCCTTTTGGTGAGATCATGGTCTCTAATACAAGTGTGTGCAGTGGCTTTTGTATCTCACATGCGAGGATGATCCTGAAATCGTTATTCCTGCAACTAAAATCCTTGCCCGTCTAGTTGTCTTTCACGGTAGCAATTACAGCAAAAAGTTTTCTGACAGAAGCGGAGGATACGTTGTCCTGCAAAATCGCCTGAAAAGATGGTGGAATGTACCCGCTCTATGGCCTTTATGCTTCGCTGTATTGTTTGGCGTGGATGTTGGATCGATGGATGTTGATAGACCATTAGATGGCTCTAACCTGCTAGAGACACTGTCTGCAGGAGACAACACGAAGGTTGTCTTTCCTGAAATGCTGCCTGTGATCACCGAAATGATGAGAAGCGGCTTGAGAAAGATCGTATTGGCCGAACACAGCTTCGAGCAGCGCAACGGGTCTCTCAAGGAGCGGTTGGCACAGATGACGAAGCCATCCATGTCTGCTTCGAGACCTGTCGATCAAACCATCGAAGAAGTTTCCCTTTTAGCTACTGCTGTTGAACTCTTGGCTGTGGTACATGCCAAATCGGAAGATTTTCGCGAATTTGCAGTGCAGTCCGATTACGTACAGGGGCTACTCCGTGTGCTGTTTCCAGTTGTTGTTGGCTCGGATATTGTCAACGCAGACGTCGAGCTGAACTCTCATGATGGCGGGCTCAGGCTGGATGACCTCAGCTTGGCCATCCGCCCTAAGTCGGCTGGAGCAGCAGACTTACGAACAAGAACTGTGGAGCAAGGAGGGACTCGACGGAATAGCCGTGGTCAAAAACCTCTGCGCCGCGGATCGTCATTCATCCTCGTTTCATCCGATCAAGTGCACCTTGCGCCCTCTCACGCACGTTTACACCATGCGTTTACGCCTTCCCATGCTAAGGAAAATGGGACTGCCACGGATAACCCTGTTGTAATAAGCATTCTGGGCCTCGTTCTCGCCGTATTCACTGACCAGTTACTTGAGCGAAAAGACTTTTCTGGTTTAGGCCTTTATCTGAAGACGCCACCTGGATTCCTCGAACATCAGGCATGTTTTAATTCCTGGTTAACGAAGCATCTTTTTTCGGCTTTGCAAGATGCTGTGTCCACAGAGGCCCAATTATTCTTGGAACCGAGAACACTCACCAACTTAGGACGTTTAGCCGCTCACGTTGCAGAAGCCATATACGAAGGCTGGTTTATTGACGGTACAACCGCTACTCTTGAGTTTCTGGGGACGATCCTAGAATATCTGCAACGTCCGGACATCTCCATGCTAAAGAGCGTTCGCCTTTGTAATCAAGCCACTGCGACGATGCGGTCGACACTCTTCCGAGCCGTGCTACTCCAACTGTCAGAGGCAGATGATCGGGAAACACTGGCATTTTTAAAGCGTCTAAACTACTGGCAAGCAGTGATACTCTCTACCGAGGAATCTCACTCAGAATATCTGCAGCTGTTGTGCTATCAGCTTTATACCAAGCTAGTCAGCAAGAACGAAGATGTCCGCCGGGCTGCCGTGGGCCTTTGGCGGATCATTCTGGTACAGAAGCCGGATGACATGTCTGCAATTCTGAGCCATGCATCAGTGCCTCTTCAAAAACGTCTTCTGGATGACTTTGACGCCCTTGTCAGCATGGAAGATGCTGCTTTTCTGCAATGGATTTCTGACCGAGGGGACGACCTTGATGCTCTATTTTTGGAAGCATTAGGTAGATCGTGGGACCATTTCGTTCATGAGGAAGATGCAAGTACAGCGACCTCAGCACGCGTCCGCGTCTCGAAACGTCAAGATAAATTGAAGCAGTGGGTTCATGGTGAGAAGCTTAGCGAAGAGGCGATTCGCAAACATGAAGCCACGCACCCACACTGGATATCCAACATATCGGCCTCGGAATTCTTGAAATACCAACGGTCCCTGCAAGATCAACAGGATGACTTGATGTTCATATGGTCGACCTTTGCTCGTCTATTAATGGACCTTCATCGTTTCGGAGGAGTCCTTGCGGAACACCGAGAGACAAAATGGCGCCTTGACCAGACAGAAGGACGAAGTCGGATGCGACTACGCGTAGTCCCAGACACGTCCAACGAGCGACAGGATTACCAGCCGAAAAAGAGAAAGGTTTCAGAACCACCGGCGATTAAGATTGACACGCAAGTTCCACCGGCTTCTGGTAGCGACACACTACCCCTGGCGCTAGGGGAGGGCAACCCCCAAGTTGTGGAAGCAGACAACAAAGGTATGCTGGAAGACAGCTTTGAAATGATTGACGATCCGAAAGCGGTCATGGCAGACTACGAGGATAAGAACCGAAAGGTCATGCGGACTTTGCACCGTGGCGATCAGGTTCAGAATGTCTGCAACATGTCTCGGATAATCGGGTTGGAGGCTTGCGAGGGCCTCCTTATCCTGGGAAAGGATCATATTTACCTCCTGGATAACTTCTTCCAGCGTTCCGATGGCGAAATTGTTAATGTTTGGCAAGCGCCCCCGGATGAACGGGATCCGTACGTTCGAATGATTGCTGGACGGGAAGACGATGAACGCAAGCCGCAGGAGCACGAGACAAGGAGTTGGAAATGGTCCGATCTGGTCAGCGTGTCTAAGAGACGCTTCCTGTTCCGTGATGTGGCGCTTGAGATCTTCTTTACGGACGGTAGCAGCTTTCTTTTGACGCTTGTCTCATCGAAGGCCCGGGACGACTTGTCGAGCCAGCTGGGTTCCAAAGCTCCCCAGGTCACTGGAAGCGTCGGACACTCGCGGCCAGAGGATATACGGAGGTTCGAGACCCTCCGAAGCCAAGAAGATGCTCCGCAGACTCTTGGGTCAAAATTTGCAAGTGTCTTTGGCCACTCGCCGGAGAACCCAGCGACCCGGAAATGGGCCAGAGGGGAAATTTCGAATTTCCACTACCTCATGTTGGTCAACACTCTTGCCGGGAGGACTTTCAATGACCTGACGCAGTATCCTGTTTTCCCATGGGTACTTGCTGATTATACAAGCGAGGAATTGGACCTGACCAATCCTAAGAGTTTCCGTGATTTGTCGAAACCGATGGGTTGTCAGACGTTGGAGAGAGAGGCTGAGTTCAGAGAGCGATACAATGCCTTTGCGGAAATGGGTGGGGATGATTCGCCTCCATTCCATTACGGGACACATTACTCTTCTGCGATGATCGTTAGCTCGTACCTTATTCGTCTCCAGCCTTTCGTCAAGTCATATCTTCTCCTACAAGGGGGCACGTTCGACCATGCGGACCGTCTGTTTTATTCGGTTGCAAAGGCTTGGGAATCCGCCTCGAAAGGAAACATGTCAGATGTGCGCGAATTGATCCCCGAGTTCTTCTATCTTCCTGAGTTCCTGGTCAATGCGAATAACTACGAGTTTGGAGTCCTCCAGAACATGACCACAGCCATCGACTCGGTAGAATTACCACCGTGGGCCAAAGGCGACCCCAAAATCTTTATCGCAAAACAACGCGAAGCCCTTGAGAGCCCCCACGTGACGCAGAACCTGCACCACTGGATCGATTTGGTATTCGGGTGCAAGCAGAAAGGCGATGCCGCCATTGAAGCAGTCAATGTCTTCCATCACCTGTCATACCAGGGCGCCAAGGATATCGACAATATTGACGATCCGGTAGAGCGGCTGGCTACGATTGGGATCATTCATAACTTTGGGCAAACGCCGCATCAGATATTCAGTCGGCCGCATCCGCAACGGGAGGATTTGAAGTACAAGGCGCCACGGTTGGATCGGCTTGCAGAGTCGTTGACACAGCTTCCTGTTTCGCTCCTTGATATCGAGGAACGGGTGGCGTCGCTGTCCATGAAGCAGGATCGGTTGTTATGCGCTGCTCCACTACGATTGAATATTCCCCCGACCTACGACAAGTACATGGAATGGGGATTCTTTGACGGCAGTGTCCGGTTCTACTCCGCAGAAAGTCGAAAGGTCAGTTGACTTAACCCGTGCTACACCATAATAGTGTGTCGCTGACTGAAACAGTTGTTGGGCCACTTCGAGCATCTCCACGTTGGCCAGCTGTCGTGTGCCATCTTTGCAGATTCACGAACACTAGTGACGGCCGGCAGGGACTGCACTGTCTCTATCTGGACGTACACGTCAGGCAGCAAATCCGTTGATCTGCAACCGGCAGGAACCCTATTTGGCCATCGCTCGCCGATCACAGTTCTTGCAGTCTCGCGTTCATTCAGCACTCTCCTGACAGCGTCCAGTGATGGACAGGTCATCCTCTGGGATCTGAACCAACAAAGCTTCGTGAGGGAGCTTTCGACCAATGGACCGGTCGATGTGAGTTGCCAAATGCTCGTCTGCGAACTCTTGCTAATGTTTCTAGTGCGCTCGCATCAACGACGTGACTGGTGATATCGCTGTGTGCCGCGGCAACTGCATCAGTTTGTACACGCTCAACGGCGCGTTACTGCTTCGCCAGGGTATCTACGAATCGGCCGACGATAACATCCTATCGTGCGTGTTTTATGAAGGGGTTAGTGATGAGTGGCTGGAGCGAGAGCTCTTGTTTACTGGTCATCGACGGGGAGTAGTCAACGTAGGTTCCCATTTCCTCGTTTGGGTATCATCAGTAGTACTAACGAGAGCAGATCTGGAGCAAAACGATCCTCGATGGACGGTTCGAGCTGGAATTGATCCGGCAGCTGCACCACACAGATCCGAACCGGGACACTGGAGAGAATATTACGGCAGGGATCAGTTGCATTTTGGCGCTGCCGCAGGTGGTATATACGGGAGATGAGGTCGGGCGAGTGGTGAGTTCTGTCCTATCGATCGATTTATATACATTTGGCTAACCGCTGTTATTCAGTATGAATGGAGTTGCGTTCAGCGTCGGTAGAGATCACAATAAATGGGAAGTAAAAGTATATGCCCTGTTATTAGATTCGTGTATTTGAATATATATCTTGATTTGAGAAATGCTGGGAACTCAGATGATACCGGAAAGAGAAAGCGGCGGCTCCATGTACCTAAAGGAGTATGTAAAGGGTGCCGGTGAAGGGGGATTTATTAGTCCGACTCCACTTACTGTCATACGGAGAGAGAGGTTCCGGAGAGAGTACACCGGAGCAGTGCGCCCCGGAGTCGGAACCAGAGGGAAGCTGGAGAGTGTCAAAAGCCGTCGGATATTGGTAAGAAGAGGCAAATAGAGGGAGAGAAGGGAATGGAATAAGGCGCATGGAGGACAGGTATCCGGCAGTAGAAAAAACGTGCCTGCAGACAGTGCTCCGATATGTACTCCGTATCCTGTAGCTGTATCCGTTGTTGTGCTTGAAGCGTCATAGCCCCACCATTCTACGGCAACCCCTCCTATCGCCACGGTTTCTCTTTATATTTTCTCTCGTCGTTTCTCTTCTTCATCTTCATTCAACCTCTTCTCTTCTTCTCTTTCTACTAAATATCTAATTGATACCCTATAATCATCATGTCTTCTCTCGATCAGCTCAAGTCCAGCGGCACTGTTGTCGTCTGTGATTCTGGTGACTTTGCAAGTACGTTTACAAACACAATTGAAAGTGAGGAATGAATGCTAACGAACACAGCCATTGGCAAGTACAAGCCTCAGGATGCCACCACCAACCCCTCTCTGATCCTGGCTGCCTCCAAGAAGCCCGAGTACGCCAGCCTGATCGACGCCGCCGTCGCCTCCGGCAAGAAGGAGGGCAGCACCGTCGACGAGCAGGTTGACGCCACCCTCGACCGTCTCCTTGTTGAGTTCGGCAAGAAGATTCTGGAGATCATCCCCGGCAAGGTCTCGACCGAAGTCGACGCCCGCTTCTCCTTTGACACCCAGGCCTCGGTCAACAAGGCCCTGCACATCATCAAGCTCTACGAGGACCAGGGTATCTCGCGCGACCGCATCCTCATCAAGATCGCCTCCACCTGGGAGGGTATCCAGGCCGCACACATCCTGCAGACCAAGCATGGCATCAACTGCAACCTGACCCTCATGTTCTCGCTCGTCCAGGCCATCGCCGCCGCCGAGGCCGGTGCTTTCCTCATCTCGCCCTTCGTTGGCCGTATCCTTGACTGGTTCAAGAATGCGCACAAGAAGGAGTACAGCGCCGAGGAGGACCCCGGTGTCAAGTCGGTGCAGGCCATCTTCAACTACTACAAGAGGCACGGCTACAACACCATTGTCATGGGTGCTTCGTTCCGTAACGTTGGTGAGATCACCGAGCTTGCTGGCTGCGACTACCTCACCATCTCGCCCAACCTGCTTGAGGACCTCTACAACTCGACTGCTGCGGTCCCCAAGAAGCTGGAGAGCGAGAGCGCTGTCAAGCTTGACATCCCCAAGCAGTCGTACCTCAAGGACGAGGCTCTGTTCCGGTTCGAATTCAACGAGGATGCTATGGCTACTGAGAAGCTGCGCGAGGGTATCAGCAAGTTCGCTGCTGATGCTGTCACCCTCAAGAACCTGCTTAAGCAGAAGGTTGAGGCTTAATTTGTATTATGATATCCTGTAAAATGGCGGTTAGTAGATACGATTTATGAATGCTTGTTCTACTATTTTCTATTCTACATTAAGGCTCCGTAATACTCTGCAGAGGGAGAGGATTCTAATTCCGACCGGGAATGACGGCGGCATTGCGTGCTTGGCGGTGGGGCAGCGAGGTCGGAGGTACTATTATGTAGAGAACCAGTTTATACCTCTACCCTAGCAATTATAATAGTAGTAAATGTATTGGAAAATAGAGCAATCTGCACAATTGAATAGATTACAAGGTTTATATTTATGATTGAGATATATGTGAATATAATTGTAGAGGTGGTAGCTAGCAGTGACGCAACGGGACGTCATGATCCGAACCCCGCCGATGAAGAACTGCGAAGAAGAGAGAGTACTAATATGAGGTGAGCGATGAGGGGAGGAGGGGAATGGAGCATTACATTATCCACCCGGCCTAGTCTTTTCTCCCTCGTCCTTTTTGTTCTTCTCTTCTCTCTTCTCTCAACCATCACCATCGTCCATAATCCATCTTCTACAAATCTCTATAACCTTTAAACACTAATAAACGTCAAAATGGTTAAGGCTGGTAAGTATTTCTATTTCTGTCGTCGATTCGCTGGTTCGTGATCGACCGGGGGACCTTGAGTGAGCACATTTGAGCACCTTGTGGCCTTTTGAGCTCTTTCTCTGCCTATCACGGTCTCTCGACCAGCATTCCAGAATCATTCTATAGAGAGACTGCTAACAACAACCAGTGGCTGTCCTCCGTGGTGACTCCAAGGTCAACGGTACCGTCACCTTTGAGCAGACCTCCGAGACCGCTCCCACCACTGTCTCGTGGAACATCCTCGGCAACGACGCCAACGCTCAGCGTGCTTTCCACGTCCACCAGTTCGGTGACAACACCAACGGCTGCACCTCTGCCGGTCCTCACTGTATGTCCTGTCCCTGCATCCTACCCAAAATAACGAGGA